>NW_006383032.1:3117274-3330019 GCF_000221225.1 Thermochaetoides thermophila DSM 1495
TGGAGGAGGATGAGGAGGAGATTGCGCAGGAGATGAAGGAGCTTGGGCTGGAGGGGAGCGAAGAGGAGGAGGGTGTAGAGGAGAGGGTGAGCAAGAAGAGGGGGAAGAAGCAGGCGCAGCAGAAGAGGCAGGAGAGTCCGACGGCGAAGACGGGTAAGCTCCGGCCTGCGTCGGACGTGCTTTCGCGAATCAGGTGGGATCCGTCGATAGATGCAGCAGATTATGTGGTTGGTTATGAGGATAGGTTTATTGGGATTATTGAGAAGCCTTTGGTGGCATGGACGAATGAGCAGACGGATGAGGAGTTTATTCCTCAGCATCGGATTGTGTACTTCAGAAGGAGCAGCGATGGGAAGAAGGTGTGGGATAGGAGGGAGAGGATTGATGAAATTTTTGGAGCAAAGTAGGGAATTTTGGGATGAGATATTTGATTTTGGTATCATGATGGTTGTTCTGGCATTTTGGGTATCTGGATTTATCCATAACATTACACTGATGACTACTTTATCCCTTTAGCTTCTGCATTCGTTTTGTCTCGTACACTCCGTTTCAGTGCTTCTCGCCCACTTCTTCGCGTCTCTGCTCTTCCAACTTCCACTCCATCTCCCACCGACTTGGCGCCTCCGATATCCCTCTACGTGAACCGCCTCCCCTCTTGTACGCTCGAACAACCTCTTCCACAGTCCGTCTTCCCAGCCCCTTCACCTTATCCTCCTCCACTCCCTCCTCCCAATCCTCGCCTAACGGAACAGGTGGTTCCTTGCCCAACAACGCCCACAACATCCTTTCTTCTCTCTGTGACGCAATCATGTCGAGCTTATCGGCATGCGCCTCGTGTCGGAGTTCAGCCCGCAGGCGCTTGCGCAGGGCATCACGCGCCCGGCGGGAACTGGGCAGTTCCAGGGCGGAGTGGTGCAGGAGTTCGAGTAGCTCACGGTCGATGGTGGCTTTTTCATTTTCATCTTCAGGATCTGAGGGTGTTTCTTCTTTGGCAAAGGTTGCAGAGGGAGGGCGGGAGGGGGCCTCGGCGAGGTCGATGGAGGTGTTGGATGCTGGGGAGGAGGGTTCGTCTTTTAGGTTAGGGAGGTCCTCTTCTTCCGATCCTTCATCTTCAGAGGAGGACATGTCTTCGTCTTCATAACGGGGTATCACTTCTGGCTCAACACCCAACGCCCTCTCGACTTCAGCAAAATCCATCACCTTTTCTTCATCCCCTTCCCCTTGATCGACCACATCAATCCTCAACCTCCTCGCGCACGTCGCCCAAAACCTCCTCCACTTATCCGCCCTTGTCCTCAACCCCAACGACAAGACAGCGGCCTCGACGTCCTTCGGCTTCACCCACGCCCTCGTCCTCGGATGTATCCTCTTCTTAATCCGTATCCTCGATTCGGCCACATACAATGCCGCCGCAACAACTCTCCTGACAAGTGACACAACAATCGCGTGAAAATCCTGCACCGCGGTCGCCCGGATCGCAGGCTTCCTCGGCTCGCCGTCCTCAGTGGGAACAAACACCCAATTATAGTCCTCCACGGTAGAGTTCATAAATATCCTCTCGCTGAGCCGCAACCAATTTCTCAACCTAAACACCTCCGCCGCCTCTCTAAGCCGCCCATCCCTTTCCACCAAGTCTAAGTTCCCCTCCGTCACAAGCCACACCCCGCTTCCCCACTTCTTCTTTTCGACACCCTCCTCATAAGTCTCTTGCCTCGCGGCCACAGCATCAGCGGCCTCCTCCAGCGCGGCACAACACGCTTGGGTTAGTTCCACCGCGGCGGGGACTTCTTCCGGCAAAACAACCACGTCATCCCTCTTCCACTTATCACGTTCTTCTTGCAGCAGGCGGATGTACTCCATCACTTCTAGTTCCCCCTTCGTGCGTACCCGCTCTGCGATCCCCTTCGCGTTTTGTGGTCCTAATCTGGCAAGTGCCTCGAAGAAGAGTGTTTTCTCGGTATCCGTCCAGTAGATTAGCCCAATCTGGGAGGGCTGTAAAGGAGTGTCCCAGTCGTGCTGCGGAGTGAAATGCTCTGCGGCAGAGAGGATCTCGTCGTTGAGCAGGGCGAGGTAGGACGGGTTGTAACTTGTGGGGGGGTGGCGGAGGCGTTTTGGGGGGGGTTGTTCTGACCCCTCCTCTTTCTCTTCCTCTACACCTACCATCTCAGGACCGTGGCTGTCGTAATCGGAGGCGCCTCCTGGAGAGGAGGATGCTGAACTCCCTCCACGAGCCCGGGGGCGTTTGAGTGGCGAGCTGAGAAGGGGAAGGGGTTGTGACGGAGTTGGGGGGATGATGCTGTGTGGAGGATGACGGTGGGGGGTTGAGGCGAAGGCGGGGAATGCTTTGTGGGTTTGTTGGGGTTGGTGGGCATGCGAGGAGTTAGAGGAGATAGAGGAGATAGAGGGGCTGTAGAGGCTGTTGAGGGAGGAGGTCGACAAATAAGAAGCTCGGCGGGGCTGGGAAGAGGTGGTGAGGTTAAGATTTTGGTGTGCTAGAGGATATTGGTGGTTGTCATTTTTGCTTTGGTTAAGTTCATGTTGTTGGTGCTCGTATTCTTCGTTGTCTGATCCCTTACCCTCCTCCCCCTCATCCTCGACATCTCCTTGCTCGGGATCACTTTCGGGGACTTCGTCGGATGGAGCCCTTTGTGGCAGCGGTCGAGTTGAATACAGTCTTATGGGGATTGACCTTGAGCTTCTTGTCGTTCGGGCTGAGCTCTGGTCGCCATGACTGCTTTCATCAACATCCATCTTTCACAATGCGATGAAAAATTTGGGTTTATTGGAGGGTTGGAATGACAGAGTTCCGGTGAAAATTTGCAGCGTCAGCTTAACTGCACCAAAAATGGTAAGTTGTTAATCAAGAAAAACCTCTATATCTGGTAATAATTCATTTCAGCCTCAAATTTGAGACTTGCAATGAAAAACAAGTGCCCAGGATTGAGTTTGCGAATGTCGGATGAGAATGAAATGGGTATCATGAGCGCAGGTCAAAGTAAACTCACCTTGCGCCTGTTTGTTGCCACAGTCCTTCACAGTGCTCACATAATCTCTTAACTGTTTAAATGAGCCAATCACATCCCTTACAAGGAATCCTGTCCTTCCCGAATATCTTGGCAGGGGCCCATTTTCGATGCTTTGTTCGCCCTGTATCAATTGGAAACCAAGAGCATCACTCTCATCCCTCATTCTTCATCCTCAACCCCCGCCATGTCTTATATATAGGAAACTCAGCCAAAAAAAAAAAATGCGGCTCTTCTTCCCGGCGGGATTGAGGCCTAAAAGGGCTCTCATAATACCTAGACTGTTTTGGGGACTCTCAGCACAAAAACAACGATTTTCAACGTCAGCGGGGCATTGGGCACGAAGGAAAAAGGCTGCTCCTCTCTCACCCGACTTGGCTCAACAGCCTGCTGCTCCCCGACCAGTCCAATTGAGAGATTATCAGGAGGAATGCATCCAGAGTGTAGTAACCAGTTTAGAAAAAGGACACAAACGAGTGGGCATCTCATTAGCCACGGGCGCAGGCAAAACCGTAACTAACCCTTCTCTTCTTTACCCCCCCCCCTTCTTCCCCATCATTTCACCCTCCCCCTCTCTCACTCACAATCAAAGTGACTAACAAGATTTCGAGGTAATCTTCACCCACTTAATATCCCGTATCCCCCCTCGCACCCCAACCGCAACGCAAACCCTCATCCTAGCCCACCGCCGCGAGCTGGTTGAGCAAGCCGCCCGCCACTGCGCCGCTGCCTACCCCAACCAAACCATCGAGTTGGAACTTGGCAAGCTCCACGCGTCCGGCCGCGCAGATATCACCGTCGCCAGCCTGCAGAGCATTCTATCCAAAGACCGCTTTAAAAAATTCGACCCCGAGCGTATCAAGCTCGTGCTAGTCGACGAAGCGCACCACATCGTCGCCCCAGGATACCTGAAAGTCTTAGAGCACTTAGGGCTGCGACACAAACAGGACGATTCCCCCCACCTCGTCGGGGTATCCGCCACGTTCAGCCGGTTTGACGGGTTACGGTTAGGCGCGGTCATCGACGAGATTGTCTACCACAAAGACTACGTCGACATGATCGGGGAGAAGTGGCTCAGCGACGTGGTGTTCACCACCGTGGAATCGAAAGCCGACCTGTCGAAGGTCAAGCGCCGTGGGAAGGGCGGTAGCGGGGAGTTCGACACGGAATCGTTATCCCGGGCGGTTAACACCGTCGAGCTAAACGATATCGTCGTGCGCGCGTGGATGGCGAAGGCTCAGAGCCAGGGTCGCAAATCGACGCTAGTATTCTGCGTGGACCTGAACCATGTTGTGTCGCTCACGCAACGGTTCCGGTATTACGGGATTGACGCGCGGTTTGTGACAGGCGACACGCCGAATCGGGAGCGGGCAGAGAGGCTGGATGCGTTTAAGAACGGGGAATTTCCCGTGCTGGTGAACTGCGGTGTTTTCACGGAGGGGACGGATATTCCGAATATTGATTGTATTGTGTTGGCACGTCCGACGAGGTCGAGGAATCTGTTGATTCAGATGATTGGACGAGGGATGAGGCTGCATGATGGGAAGAAGAATTGTCATATTATTGACATGGTTTCGGGGTTGGAAACGGGTATCGTTACGACTCCGACGCTGTTTGGTTTGGATCCGGATGAGATTGTTGAGGAGGCGACGGCAAGCAAGATGTACGAGCTGCGGGACCGACGACAGGCAGAGAAGGCGCGCGAGGCCGCACTGCAAGCACAGCAGAAGGTGCCTCTCCCATCCGGACGGTCCTACGACGTCACATTCACTGAGTACGACTCCATATTCGACTTGATCGCTGACACCTCGGGCGAGCAACACATCCGCTCCATCAGCCCACACAGCTGGGTGCAGGTCTCGCCACACAAATTCATCCTCAGCGGCCCTGGAGGGACATACATCCGCCTAGAAAGACTTGAAGAAGCAGAAGAGTCCTCAAAAAAGAATCACTCCGAACCCGCCGAACCCAAGATCGTCTACAAAGCCTATGAAGTCCGCGCCCTTCCTCCCGGCGTAGCAAAGTCCCCCTACGCCACCCCTCGTCACATCCTCACCGCAGAGACATTCCCCGACGCCGTCCACGGTGCTGACAACTACGCGAGCCACCACTACCCCTACATTGCCATCGCCACGAAAGCGTCGTGGCGCTCGCAGCCCGCGTCACAGGCGCAGCTCGACTTCCTCAACAAGTTTCGCCCGGCTAACGACAAGCTCGGGCCCGAAGACGTGAGCAAAGGCCGGGCGACGGATATGATCACCAAGATTAGGCATGGCGCGAAGGGGCAATTTGCAAAGATAGAGGCGCTCAAGAAGAAGAAGCAAAAGAATATGCTCGCCGAGGAGATGTACCGCCAGAGAAGGATGCAGGAGATGGTGAGGGTTGGGCCACTGCCCTCGTGAGTATCTGTCCACATGCAAATTTTTGGGCTTCTTAAAGTGACATTTGGCGCTTTTCGCGCCCTACAGGATGAAGGAGCCCGCCGGGCTGAAGAACATATTGATGTCCCTTCGAAAGCAACAAGGAGCTACTGCTGGTTTCAGAACAAAAGAAGAAACTATCTATTAACTGGTTATAGAGCTCGAGAGAACATTATCGGCGTCATAGCCTTGATGCAGCGCTCTGGCCCAGTGCTGGCAGAGCTGTGCACCATACCCCTCGTCAGTCACTCACTCACATACAGACATGCTAAGGTAGGACGAAGCAATGCACTTCGTTGCTTTAGCCAAGTCGTTCCAAAGCACTTATCACTCATGTCTTGCAGTCAGCACCTAGCCTGAAGCACGTCCAGTACCACGGGACAATGTTTTCAGGCTAAGAACTAATTTCTCGGGCTTAAATTTTTTTGGCTCCTGGAGAACAGCAGCATCAGAGATATTAGCAATGCCGAGCTACGCAGAACTCAGCTGAAGCCGGTCCCTAGGTAGTTTTATGGTTGTGCTCTTCATTATTATCTGCACGCAAGAGACTCTCTCTTACCACGCCATTATTGACTGCTCTCGGTGTCGTATCTGGCCCGGTGACATCATTGGGGACTCTCGAAGGACGTTTGGGGTTTCATTCTCGTGAGTTGTGCCAGGTAGGCTTTCTTGGAGCAAGTTTTTTTTTTTTAACTTGGGACTGTATGTTAGGATTTCAGGGCTGGAGAGCTAGAAGGAAAGGTTATTTTCACGAGGTTGAAGGCTCCATGATCCTGAACAAAAAACGTGTACGGTGTATCAACAATGAGCGAACACGAGCAAGATACTTCAGTGAAAGACTAATGGAAGAAGCTCATTGCTGCCATCAGGGAGGGTTCCTCGTCACGAATGGGTGCACGATTCGCCCCTCCCACACGATTATCAATACAGGACGTCATAGCCAGGACAGTCAACAGTCAGGCACGAACCCACAACTTTTATCCTACAGGCAATGAGCCCAGCAGCAGCAGCAGCAGCAGTAGCAGCAACATAACGGGACTATCCACAAAAACATCGCGACTTCTTCGTCAACTATTTTTTTGACCACTTTTGACCACGTGCCCTTCTAGGAAACTTTCTCTCCAAGAAGGAAGGTGCTATCTCTGGGTCTCTCAGCAACGTGGCCAACAGCAGCGGTCTCGTATGGGCATGGGAATCATCTCCACAGCTGATAGTTAATCCCAAGCACAGAAAGAGAGCAAAGTATGCTTAAGGTTGGCTCTCCAGGGGATCGGAGCTCGTGGACAGGACATGAAGTTCAAAAGCTCCCCATCCGCCCAATGCTACTGCACGGTTGTGTAATGTCGCTGCTCCGCCCGCTATGAGAGCAAAAGATGAGTTTGTCAAGTTTGAACAAGCTGTATAGGCCATGATCAAGCCCTCCTCTGCCGTTCCCTCGGGGGATAAGCGTCACGACCCAAGTCCCTGAATTGCACTATAACAGGTATCTACTTTCCTTAGGTATCTTTGTAAACAAAAAATCTGCTCCTCACGCCTCACAGACATTGAGCACGTGCCTGACTTAGGCAGTCGCATCCACGCTACTCTGTAAAAACACCGTGCTGCCCCAGTGCTCTGAGCGTGTAAGTCGCGACCCTCTTCACACCTTCCATTTGTGCCTGCCTTCCCTTTCTCCACTGCCTCCCTGGCTCCACACCCTGTTTACATCGCCAACATAGTTGTCTTCTTCTTCACAAGGACATTGCCAGCTGGCTGGTTTTCTTCTGGTGGCTGGTTTGCGCCTTTTCGCCTACACAAGGTGACTGCAATGTAGGTGTTTGTGCATTTCCATCGGTCTCAAGTTTGCTTGCCAATTGCCTTGAGATCGTAGGGGGAGGAGTGCGAGTCGGTCCCGGACACGACGACAGTAAGCTTGAATATCATTCATGGCTTTGACACGAGGAGCACGGTCGCCTTGTGTAAATCTCCTACTCCTGTCGAGTCCTTTAGCCTGATCCCATCTTTTTTTCCCGCTTTTCTCGAGGTGTAAAGCGTCTCAGAACGGTCCTCATCCTCCTATTTTCATCTCAGGACACTACTTCGACTTTATCTGATCCATTGAGCATCACTTCTGATTTCTCCTTCATCTGGTCAATTTGCTTGAGCTCACTAACATGCATCTTACAGTCAGTTGCAAGCTCACCGTGTTGCGTTCCGGCCTCTTCCCCTCCTCCCAGTCTTTCTCGTGAGTTTTCTCCTTACTACTTTGTGACCCGGCGTATGGATCAATAGATCCGAATTCACTAACAGCCCGCTCCAATGATCACCAGAGCTGCCCAGGTATTCTCTCTGCATCCGCTGTTGCCATTCTCTCCCATCGCCTGGGGCCTGTGCTCCGCCCCCGGCGTTTTTTTTTTTTTTTCAAATTTCACACGCCCGGCTGCGTCCGTTCCTGGCTCCCACTCGCAGCCTTGCAATGTTCTCCCTGCTGTTTGGTCGCCCCTGGGGCCAACAACAGTCACAGCCCGAAGAGGCTGCCCAAGCCATGCCCGTCCATAGTTCCCTCGCAGGCTCCGCAGCGCCCGAGACGCACTCAAACGTCTCGACTCAGGCGTCTTCCGCTGTTGCCGGAGGCAACTCCGGCTACTCGGTTGACGCCTGCACAACCACCATCACGTCGCCGGGATCTGGTTCCGTGAACGTAGGAAAGCCGAAGCCGAGGGATGCCTGGCGTCCCGAAGCTCAAGAGCCGACTCACCCCGCCGGCGCCCTGTTCACCCAAGCTCTACCAATCGCCGGAGCAGAGAAGAAGCTGGCTACCGAACCCGACATCCCCCGCTCGGCCCCCATCGATATTCCTCTGGCGGGATCCCGAGACCACCCCCGGCTGTGGCACCAGCAGGCTATGCGCGGTGCCTTCTCTGATGATATCCCTCGCCCGCCGCGCCGAGTTCATCCCCAAGGAGGCGTCCGCGTCGTCCTTCCTCGTCTGGGCACCAACCAGCCTAGCAATCTGTCTGCCCCGACTTCGGTCGTCGAGGAGGGTCAGTTCAACCAGGCCAGCCCTGCCAACGAAATCCAGCCTCTGTGCATCGATGACTTGCCCGAGGCTGTCATCAATGGCGAGGAAGAGGATAAAGAAAACCACCAATACGAGACGGTCGATCTTCCCGATGGCAGAACCCACGTTGTTGGTGGTCTTGTTGAGGAGACGTACGAGCAACAGACAATTCTGTTTGCTCAGCAGCTGCCGGCCAACCACCCAGAGGCCCAACCTGGCTTTGGCATGAGCTCGGCCCGCCATCCCTTTTTCATATGGCCACCCCCCGACCTTCACGAGTCAAACAAGGAGCTGGACCGAGAACTGGCTAAGTACGCGCCAGTTCTCAAGCCGTTCGACCCGAACTTCCTCGAAAAGTATGTCGATGGCTACACGAAGGAGACCCGAGCCTTTTGCCAGGCCATGAACGAGTCGAACCTCGAGATCGTGGTCCAGCACCAGCAGGTGAAGGCTCTGGAGCAGAGGTGCGACATGATGGAGAAGCATCGGACAGACCTCGTGGCTCTACGCTGCCGTCCTCAGAACCAACGGCTCTTCCACTTCTTTGGTCAGCGTATCAGGGAGACGGACTACGAGATTCAAGCAGTCAAGAAGGAGCTGGAGAAACGACGCCGCGCCCTCAAACAGACCATTGCTTACGCGGGCGAATTGGTCGCGAATGCGGGCCGCTGGGATTTTGACCTCCCCAATGCCATCGACGAGCACCGGTTCCGCGAGATCAAAGAGGCCGAGGAAAAAGAGCGCATCGGTGCCGAGATCGAACAGGGCATGCTGACGGGCGTCTATGGCCCACTGAAGGAACAACCGAAGAGGACCCAAGACGCCGTCAAGGACTTTACCAAGCGGTTTTTCGACGAGCGCGAGAAAAAGAAGCCGAGGGAGAAGACTCCCAACTGGAGGCAGCAGAACTTGCCGGTCAACACCCCCAGCTTGCTGACCGCCCTGTTTGCCCAGGAGAAGGCACAGCAGTCTTAGGAGAACTCTGCCCAGCTGCAGGGTAACCAGAGCGTTCAGCAAGCTCAGCAGCAAACTTCTTTCGCTGCCCATGCCGCCCATTCTGGCCAGAAGCACCACAGACGTCCTGTTAATGTCCAGGTTGTCCAGTCTCAGAGCCAGCAGACCACTAGAGTTGCTCCTCACCATCAGAACCACGCTCCGCAGCCTGCTACTAATCAACATGGCTCTTACCCGCGTGTGCGGCAGTTGGCTCAGCATCAACATGCCGGCCAGCAAATACAGCAACCTATTCAGCATTCTCCACATTGCTCACGCCAGGTCCAACACTGGCACCCTGCTCATCAGCGTTCATTCCCCTATCCTGCTGGCCAGCGCATTCCTCGGCCTCCCCCGAATCCTCCTCGACCTTGCCAACAGGCCGGTCAGGAAGGCCAGCAATACACCCAACTTTCTCAGAACTATCAGACTGTCGGCCAGCAAGCCCGGCTCGCTCAGCAACTTCCCCAAGATTACGAAAATCCTCCCCATCACAACCAGCATGTTGGCCAGCAAGCCCATTTGCCGGCCCAACAGCTTCTTCATCAAGACTTTAGTCCACAACCTCGTCAACCTACCCAACAGTATATCCAACCTCCTTCTCACCTTCATGCTGGCCAGCAAGCCCATCAACCTGTCCAACCTGCTCAGCACCATCGAGCTAGCCAGAATGCCACTCAGACCACGAACCAGTCTACAAACCAATCGACGGCTCATAACCCCCAGCAGGGCACCCAGCCGTTTGCTAAACCCGGACCCCTAAACCTTTTCCGCAATCATCCTTTCAGAAAAGAATTCTTTGAAAGCATCGAACGGATTCCCGAATGGTTCGACATCCTCGAGACTAAGGGCACCATCTGTCTTGAGCTCCGGTCCCCGGACCGGCTCGAGCGTTACATGGAACTCCTCTTGATCTTGAGCAATCTCCCTGATCTTGCCTACGAACAGAGGTTGTTACGCTCCCAAACAGTCAGGCCGTGGACAAAAGAGTGGCACGACCCCGACGAGGGCTGGCCTACAGCTCTGCAGCGCAAGAATGGTGGCTGGTGGCGCTGTCGCGATGGTCCCGACGCGACTCTACCTGAGCTTATGTGCGGTGTGTGTCGTGGACTGCGTCGTTCTCCATATTATGAAGATTGGGTCCAGATCCATGACGATCTGGAGAGAGATAGGACCGAACAGTTGACACTCTACCTTTCTGAAATTAGGAAGGCCCAGGCTGAGGCCCACAAGAAGGAGGCATTGAAGTTTAAATGGCGCATGCAGTATGAGGACCAGATGCGCAAGGAGCAACAGCGACAGGCAGTGTTGAGTCGATATGTCCGGAACCAGATGTTGGGCGACCCAGGTGTCAACTGGCTGAATCACACTCCCCGAGCTGGTCGTGGAGTGCTGGGAAAGGAGTCGCTTAAGACGAGGGCTCAGCTGTTGCGCGAAATGAGGGCTGCTTGGTACGCTATGGCTCGAGGAGACCCTTCATCAATGATTTTCCGCAAAATTTGTTCGATCGCGTCGCAGTCTTCGGCTCATGCTCGGGCTAGATCTCTTCAGGAGCGGCTTTATCCCGAGACTAAGTCTCCTATCCTTGCTGCCGGTAAACAGCAGGCACTGCAGCAGTTCCAGATTTGCTTCTTGTCTCAGACAAATTCTTTTCTGAAGAAACGATCGTCTGGCGAGCAGAACACTAAGCGTCAGTCTCAGGCCCAGACTTCGGAGACGGGCCTTTTTCAAATTCAGCACCATGAAGATGTGCAGGCCGAGTCTTCCGCAATGGCTGAAACTAGAGCCAGAATGAAGGCGAAGTGGTCGTTCCAAGTCCACAAGGACGATGACGAACCCGTTCAAGACAACCCAGCGATTATTCCTTACAATTTCCCTGAAGCTGACGAAGCTCCGAATGCATCGCCCGAGAAGGACAAGGACAAGGCTTCTATCCGCGCGCAGTTTGACTCTCAAAAGCAGTCCAAGACTCGCGTTGAGCTCCCCAAGAAGGCTAAGACAGATAATCGAGTCAGATTTGCTGAGCCAGAGGTGTCGAATACTCATGTATTCACTTCACTACCGCTAGTCGAGCCTGAGGAGGAGCAGACGCCGACGCATTCTTCGGATCATCGTAGCCTGGAACTTGAAAGGATCCCTCCTCGTCCGATCCTCAAACCGGGAGGTTTCAAGGGCAAAGGGAAGGCCAAGTCTGTCACATGGGCACTTCCTTGACCAGAGTCGTCCAGTCGACGAGTCGAATTACCTTCTCACGACTACACTTTGCTGCTTTTCCTGGCAGTTCCGATTCGACTCGATCTAATGACTATGATGTTGACATGGACGATGGGGCTCTTGAGTCAGTAAGTTGAATTATCTTCCGAGACCTTACCTTTCACACTTACCTCGACCTTTTCGACTCGATTTGGCCTCATAATCACCTTCACTGCGGCGACCCCGTCGCGGCTCCAACATTTGGCCCACATGACCGGAAAAAAACTAACCCTCAACGTCTATCATTGGCGTCGAATACCTTTTTATCTCGTCATCCAACATCTCTCTCTTCCCCTTCTCGGGCCAACTTGAACCTACAACCTTCTTGACTAAGTAACATCGTCACTCTTACATAATCTTGCTTTGATGCAGAGAGGAATCTGGCCACCCTTAACGTATCGTACCTGTCTCGGACTCGAACCCTTTACTTTTTCTTATGAGCGACTGGTATACAGTCTCCTTTTTCCAGTCACCGCAACTTGACGACCTCACTTTCAGATCTGTGTTACTACCTTTACATTTCACATGGACACAAATTAAAAAAAGGGGGAGGGAGAAACTAATCCTCCTCAGCGTCTTACATTGGCCATGAAACCTTAACTTTTACACTTTTCCGCCATCGACTGCTTCAACAGTTCTCGGTCACCGATTTCATGACCTTCAGATCTGTGTTTACTACCTATAGACTTTTTCGGCCGTGCAATCTTATGATGGGAGTCCTTTGAACTGTTCATAGCTCATGATCTTCTCCATGACTCTTATACCCCCCCCCCTAGATACCCCCGTCTTTTGATAATTGCGTCTTTTCATGCATTCACAGCACTCAAATTGGTGCAACATTACAACATTTAGTACATCTCTTGCCTGGTGATGGTCGCCCAGGTTGATGGGGCTTTCTGATCTTCATGCTTTCATTTCTTTTCTTTGATGATTACGGATCCGTATATAATGATAATATCCGAACTGGGTGTGATAACTCAGCATTCAGGCCATCATAATTTATTAAAACCGGAATGAGGATCGGCAGACTAGTGGTTCGAGCACTGAAACACACTGACCGGGTGCGGCTCTTCAACAACGTTGTGTATTACGAGAACGAAGCGCACGGTCCTCTAAGTCTATTTTCTTCTCAGAAGCCCTTCGGCTTCAGTCATCCTCTCAGGTCTTTCCCCTTTCTTCTCTTTGAGAGCAAGGATGAAGAGTTTGCGGTCTAATCCACGGCGGGGAGCGATGGCATGATGAACAGTGATTTAGAAGGGTTTTTTTTATGTGCTTGGGCTTGGTATTGAAAGACAGAAAGTTATGGAATCCTAGAAGGATCTGGGTTTCTCCCTACCTTGCTTAGCTAATGAGTGATCAGTTGATGATATATCCGAGGAAAGCAAAGAGATTTAAGTCGATCATGACATAAGATTATAGGATTTCGGGAGGATGATGATCATGACTTTAGCTACTCAGCCAGGTATAGTGTTTTCCACGGGACTTAATGATACCAATCTAATGGCTTAAGGCATCGGTGTCTTCACTTCGTGTGCGATGATATTGACTGAGAGATGAAATGAAAGCTACCTAATCTAGGGATTGGAACAGCTATGATGATACAGATTATTACCTTGGGCACCATGATCACATTGAGAATCGCCTGGCAGTGTTATTGTGCTTTGCAGCGAAATAACGAGGAACTGAGCATAAGATCCTTGCATGAAACCAAGATATAATCAGAAACGACAGTAGGGCTATTTAGATTGCTCAAAATGCGCTGAGACATCTTTCTAAGCCAGACTAAGACAGTGGTGTCCGTTTCCGCACTTGATCAAGTTCCAGGCCTTTGAATAAATATACTTGAATATTTCGAAACATAGAAGAGCAGCAAAACCTCACATGAAAGGAGAGGTACGCGTCTGGAAAAGACGGTAAGCATCTTCCCTTACTTCGACCCCCCTTATTTGCCCCTTCCCTTGATCAGGTTGAGGCGGTCGACACTTTTTCCTGCTTTCTTCTTCTCCGCCCCCTTTTCACCAAACAAACAAAGGTAATAAGAGAGAGGCGGTAGACGCCTCTCTATCTTTGTTTAGATTTTATCCAGTCCCATTTTGAAGTCATTAGATGGATGGTTGTGCGTGTGGAGGGTGGGTAAGTGTAAAAAAAAAAGGGCCGGGAAGTCTCTAAATTACAAACAAACAATAGGCTTAAACAAATATGACGGCCTTTTTTTTTAAAAAAAGAGATGTGAACAAAGTGAATTCAAATGAGGTTAAGTCGACCCGAGCTTTGAACTGGGTGTTGCTTCTCCAGGTCGGTTGGCTGCATCCGAGTTGGTCGTATTCCGGATGCTGTTTTGTCGATGCTTGACTGAGAGCTGGCAGCTGCCTTTCACTAGGGTCAAAGAATGTTATCCGAGTCGAAGGGGAAGAAAAAGTAAAATAAATAAATAAATAAATAAATAAATAAATAAATAAGTAAATAAATAAATAAATAGTAAGAAAAAACCGCATAAAAAGAACAAAAGAATATCCGATCGCAACAAATGTGTGTCCGCCCAACCGACCACTAGAGGCCCACAACCTCCCTCAAATACGACAATGGTATGATAAACTACCAAGTATTCCCTTTCACTTTTTGTCTCCCAACCCCGGAAGTACCCATGTATCCAACTCTTCCATTATATCCAATCACCAAGCCAACTCAATTACCATCTTCCAAACGCCGTTCTCTAATCACCCCTCCTCTTCATCCCCGACCCTTCCCACTCCCCCCACCCCGAACTCGACCCGATCTCCTTCCCCGGCTCCAACAACGTCCATCCTCTCTCCACCGTCGCCGATGCCAGAGGCGTCTCGCTCCCTACGCTGGCGCCCGCAGCCTCCATGTCCTCGTGCAGGCCCTTCTTCCCCCCATCAGGATCGCAGTCGCAGCATTGCTTGGCGAGCACCTTGTTCGTGATCCAGCCCATGCAGCCCTGTCGCGTGGGACCGCACCGGTGGTCCGTGGCCGACTCGAAGAGGTGCCCGCAGGCGTAGGTCAGGCGGACCCGCCAGCAGAAGATGACTTTGCGGACACCCATTGCGGGTTTGGTCGGGGGCTTGAATTGATGAGGGGGTTTGCTTAGGAGGTGATTTGGTAGGTCGGGGCCGTTTGGGGGGTCAGATCTGATCTGATTGAGCTAATTGAGGTGAGGTCATGCAGTGTGAATCGAGATCGTCAAAAGATTTATGCAGGTTGTCGAAGCTAGTCGCTATTGACGTGGCAAGATACACCTAACCGAAGGTTTGTTTCGTTGATGCGCGTGGGAGTTATAGATCAACCTTTGAATTTCTATAACAAAAAGTCAGGAGCACCGGAATGGAATGTTCGGGACCAAGGTACATGTTTCTCAGTCTCTCGACAAGCTCTAAGGTTTCTGCTTGGTGAGAACGCTTGTAGTTCAATGTTAGCAATCCGTTCAGGGTTTCAGGACGGCATATGGCTTCGTGCTGGAGGATTCAACTCTCTCATAAAAATTGCCTTTATTTGACGGCTTTGTAGCCGATAGTCTCTTTGTTTTAAGACCCAGCACTTTCCAACTCCTGTTACACCTTTTTCGAGGCTGCAGTCATGTGCTCAAGACATTAGACTTACTTCTCCAAGCAGTATCCGGGTTTGAACAAAGACATGCAGATCTTCACCAAGGACAAAATGTTCAAGACTTCGGGAATACCAAAAGCCAAGCAAAGACGTACTGTCACAACTGTGCAGAAGATGATCACTTGCCCACGATAATAACCGTGATCGCCTAGCGGGTCTTAATGGACGTGTCGATGGAGGTAACACACAAGATGATTTTTAGATGAAATTACTCCGGAAGAGGTTTGATTTTGATTTTCTAAGAAGTCTCTGTGGCCCAAGGCTTCCGCCAACCAACGCGAGAGGCATTGACGGGAGAATTTCTCAAGGAACGGTTTAGCACTGTGCCCAGCCCAGCAGGCCGAGAGGGGTTTGTTTAGTGCGCCCAGCTACGCATGTCCGGGGGAAGGCACTCGTCGTTTCTTGGGAGGGACAGGGGGCAGGCCGAGCCACGCCCTGAGCCCTTAGGTGCTTTGGCTCCCATAAGGGCTTAGCCCTGAGCCCGCGGGCCGCTTGGTGCAGGCGAGACCAGCCCCAGTAAGGGAATCGGGCAAGCCTGATCCACAGAGGGTGGTTGGCCGGCAGCATCTCTACGCGAGCTCTCCACCTTGCTCGCTACTCCGGAGAGATGTTCAGTATAAAAAGCTCTGATAGTCGTGAAATGACAACTCTTTAACCCTTCATTTTAGATCCTTGAGAATATTGACAGGAGAAGATGCCTAGAACGGATGGTCTGAGCGAGTCTGGAGCGCCATTGGGGCATTGACCCGTATTTGATTAAAGCCACTAAAACAGCTGATCAAACACTTGCGGTATGGCAGACAGGGCACCCGGCGATTGGAAATATTTGAGTGCAGCCATGTCCCATGGTTTGAGTAAAAGGGGTGAAAGAGGTGTACCATTGCCACCGTCACAACGTGATGGTGTCCCATGCCGTGCACACACCTACGGTACCGAAGGTGAGCAGGCCGCTGCTGCACGGACCAATGTGCCGGATGCCCAAGCAGAAACCCGCGGCCCCGAGCAGTAGCCATGACACCGTCCTGGTAAGATGTCTCTTTTAGCATGTTCTTGACGGAAGAGGATTATGTTGCATCCTTGTCAGGAAACGCAACTCCATCTCGCTGCTTCCATGTATCGATCACTTTGCTTGTGGAAGAGCTCAACAGCCAATTGATGCCATTATGCCTTATCGCCAGTCAAATGATTGACTGACCGTCGTTTACAACAACTTTTTTTTTTTTTATTTTCCTTGTTAATCAAAATCATATCAGACCTTTGCGGCTGCTCTGATTGGCGGATTCTACATCGACCGGGTGACAACCGAAACATCGAGACATCATCATCATCGTCATCATCTGATTCATCATCCGTCATTTTCGAGGATCACTCTCGGCACGCAACTACACTGGACTATCATGGCATGAGTCTTATTGCCTGCCTGTATCTCGATTTGTGAACCAAGACAACGCCACGATCTAGCCCCGACCCGACCCTACCCCCCTCCCCCCTTCCCCCCTTCTTCCTTTTCCACCGATCCATCATGCCGCGCCCAGCGACAACAGGCTACGAGCGGCTCGCGCAAGCCGACCATAGCGACGAGTCCGACGACGACCCGCTGATGGCCAGCTATGCGTCTTTGCAGCCGGCATCAACCATACGCTACGCGCCGATCGGCCAGCCGCGTCCACACTCGGGCATGACGACCCCGAAGCGCCGATCCTCCATCATCGGCTCTTCTTCAGCAGCCCCCGGGGGTTCCCGATCCCGCCGTCGCGGACGCCGCAACTCGGGAGTCGATTTGAAGGCCATCAATGCCCGGCTCGAGCGTTGGGCCGATGAGATCGCGT
This sequence comes from Thermochaetoides thermophila DSM 1495, assembly GCF_000221225.1. NCBI lineage: Eukaryota > Fungi > Ascomycota > Sordariomycetes > Sordariales > Chaetomiaceae > Thermochaetoides > Thermochaetoides thermophila. The sequence goes on from NW_006383032.1 coordinate 3,134,457, forward strand.
CGAAGTTTAAGCGGACGAGGAAGAAGAAAGAGGGGGAGGATGAACGGCTGGAGATACATCACTCAGTGTTTGTGCCGCCCGAGGGGATACGGCCGGTCACAGCCGAGCAGTTGAATAACCCAGAACCGGGGTACATGAGTAAGGAAGAGTTTGAGGAAATTGTTGAGAGCGTGAGGACGGCAATACGGCAGGGCGTGCATCCGCGGATGATTTCTCAGGGAAGTTCGGGCAGTTATTTTGCCAGGAATCCGGAGGGGAAGGTGGTCGGTGTGTTTAAACCGAAGGATGAGGAACCGTATGCGGTTGGGAATCCCAAGTGGACGAAGTGGATTCATCGGAACCTGTTTCCTTGTTTCTTTGGGAGGGCATGGTATGTCGCCTACATTTTACGATTTATAAACGTCGCTAACCTCTCAGCCTCATCCCAAACCTCTCCTACGTCAGCGAAGCCGCCGCGTATGTCCTCGACGTTCAGCTACGAACGCACCTCGTCCCTTATACCGACGTGGTCTACCTCTCGTCCAAGTCCTTCCACTACCCTTTCTGGGACCGCTATAACCACTCCCGCAAGGGCAAGCCGCTACCCGCGAAGCCTGGCAGCTTTCAGGTCTTCCTTAAGGGCTACAAGGACGCCAACCTCTTCCTGCGCGAGCACCCCTGGCCGGACCAATACATAGCAGGCTTCCGCACGACCGACCCGCACCGCAAGCGTCGCAGGCGCTGGGCCGACAGCTGTCGACCCATGGGCGCTGCCCCGCCGGATGATGACGGTGATAGCGATGAGGACGCAGCGCACGAGAGTCCGCGCTCGCAGACCCTCAGCCCAGAGAACTTTGTCTGGACGCCGACGCTGAAGCAGGCGTTTCGCGAAGAGCTGGAAAAGCTGGTCATCCTAGACTACATCATGCGCAACACGGACCGCGGCCTAGACAACTGGATGATCAAAGTCGACTGGGAAACCCAATCCGTCTCGATCCGCTCGGAACCCATCCATCTCAACATGGACGTCTCCGACCGCGACCCCGCAGACGAACAGTCCGATCCCGGGCCCCGCCCTGTCGACCTCTCCAAACGCCCACCCCCCAAGACCCGCGTCTCCTACCCCTACCGCCCGGAACGGCCCATGGATCCCTCCACGCCTCCTCCCTCTGGCCCCCATGAACCCAAAATCACCATCGGTGCTATTGACAATTCCCTCTCCTGGCCCTGGAAACATCCCGACGCATGGCGCAGCTTCCCCTTTGGCTGGCTCTTCCTCCCCGTCGACCTCATCGGTAGACCATTCTCGCAAAAGACGCGCGACCACTTCCTGCCGTTACTCACGTCCACCGCGTGGTGGAGCCAGACGCAGGCCAGGCTGAGGAAGGTGTTCCAGGTGGATCCGGATTTTCAGGAGCGCATGTTTGCCAAGCAGATGGCGGTTATGAAGGGGCAGGCGTGGAACGTGGTTGAGACGCTGAAGACGGCAGATCATGGGCCGTTGGAGCTGACGCGCAGGCCGAAGGTCTGTGTGTGGGATGATTTGGTCGACGTCCCGGTTGCCGTGCCGATGAGGGTGGCGAGCGTAGAGATGAGGAGACGGGCTGAGAGGTTGAACCGTAATCCAGGGGCGGGGTATATTGCTGAGGAGGAGGAGGAGGAGGAAGAGGAGATGGACATCGCTGCTTTACACGGGCAGGACCAGCAGTCGGCGAGTGCGCCGGCTGGGACGCCCACGGGAGATCTGTTGGGGATGGCGAGCCCCTCCGCAGCGTCGATGCCGACTTCTACGTCGGAGTTGCCTCACCCGGGGAGGTTTGAGTTGGCGCTGGCTGATGAGCCCGTCTCTCCGGCGTTAGTGAACGGTTCCGCGGCAGCGTCGTCTTCGACCCCTTACCCAGAGGGACATTCGTCCTTGTCATCCAGGCAGGCAGCGCTCAACATGTATGCCCCGGGCCGCACACCAGGTAACGGCTCTGCCGAGCCTCAACGAATATGGTCCTACACCACCACCGCAGCTGCTCGTCGCGAAAGCAACAGCATTGCCGCGCAGCTCTATCACGGACACTCCCGGCACGGCAGCTCCAGTTCGAGTCGTGGAGCAGCAGCAAGGAGGTGGAGTGAAGACGAAAACTGGGACCGTGGAGTCGGTGGTGGTGGAGATAGGGATGAAGAAGATGAGTTTGAGATAGAGGGTGGGGATTTGGGATACGCGGCGGCGACGGGCATGGAGGCTAATAGGAGGAAGGTGATTGTGGAACGGCTGGAGATGGTGAAGGCGAGGAATCCTGTTTTTACCTGGTGTTGATGTCGATGCTAAAAATCGGCTCTGGATTCGGGCATGGGATGATGAGGAATATAACGGGTATGATCTGGGCTTGGTTGGGTTCCGATGGAGAGCGGGTTCTGAGAATGACCAGATGGCATGTGTTTTGTGCTTTACCGTTCAAGGGGTTGATTAATTGTTTGGTGGGTTGGTTGTTGCTTGGATGATGGGAGAGATGATGTGTAGGGCCGGCATGCAGCCATGCCCTCTTCTCTTGGCCCAGCCTATTCAATGCCCTACCAACACCTCATCTTTCCACTTCGCTACTTGTTTGGGTACAACATTTTATTTTTTTTTCTCGGTTCTTTTCTGTGGTAATATCGGTATTCGCACATCCGAGAGAGCATCATGATACAATAAGGAAGAGGAGAAAGTAGGATGATAGATTAGGCTAGGAACCTAGGGTCTAGACAGGCAGGGTCTTTTGGAGAGAAAGAAAATTACAGATATGGCATGACAAAATGAAGAAGGCTTAGATGATATTAAATGCAACAAAGCTTTACCGGTTCCTGGTTGAGTCTGAGTTCATTCCTTTTAGTATAGCATACTAGATAATACTATCCATATCCAGCCATGCCAAATATTGTCTCCAAACAGCTTGTAAGCAGCAACATGAGCCCAGAGAGGTGACTGAGGGAACAATGGAGTCATTGAAGGTACGGTTACCTACCTAAACAAGGGGGTCGTATTGTATGAGTGTGATAATGGCGGAGTGTTCTAACACTGCAACCTCTAGCTTTTATCATGATGGATAAAAGACGACGATTACCTACCTACCCGCCTAGGTAATCATGGCAGAGATATATCTAGCGTTTTCAACCTCGCTCACTGGTCAAGGAAGCCAAATTTTCAATACGAAAGGAAACAGAATGGGGTTCTTTCTGGCTTAGGGACTCACACCTTGCCCCATGCCAGCTGAAACCATATAATATGTCAACCAACCAACCACGCCACACTCGAGTATCCGTCGAGAATAAATCTGTATATGACAAGGAAGAGTGAATCTCAAATCAGCCTACCCAACTACTTCGTTTTCATTCTCTAACTCGCACTTATTAATAAGCTTACTGGACTCTAGTCCCTATCCTCCATATGCCGGGAACGCAAATGACCCCCTCCCCTCCTTTATGTATGGTCTCTCTTCCTATAAAGTTCACTGATGACTTTTTGATTTCAACTTTTATGGTTCTATTTTTACTTTTAATAATTATTTTTATTTTTATTTTTTTTGCACATCTCACGGTCTTCATGGCTGTTCGAGGTCCTCGAGCCATTTGGATCAAAGAGTTGGGGTTAAGTGTTTCAGCTTGGAAGCTTGTAGAGGCTTCTCTTTTGCATAGTAGCGAAGGAGGAAGCCAGTATGGCATGGTGTTTCCGGAGAGTTTGAATGAGATTATTGGAGTCAGTTGTTTGACGAGTTTGTTCTTCCCTCCAGGGATTTTCTTAAGGGTTGGGTTGTGTCTGACTGGAGCGGAGTCTGGTGCTGGCGCCATTGCGGACGGGTTTATTTACGGCTGTTAACAGAGGTTTTCCGACTCATGTCATCGGAACACTGTACTGAAGGTCGCCATAAGAACTCCAGTGGAAAAAAAGAAAACGAGTACAACCAATTAGTTGGAATGGTTGATTGTTTCTGCGCTGCCTACCTTACTCTCGACCCACAAGAGGAGAGGGAGGATCCTTTCCTAATTCTTTCGCCGAGCACTTACAAGATGCATGGAGCTCACTGAATTGTCATTGTGCATATTGTGCATACGGCTACTTGCCTGCATGATCGCTGCAACCATTGGGAGGGAGGGGTGGAAGGGGGGGGGGGGGGGGAGAGAGACGTAAGAAAAGGATATCATGTATGTTCTACAATGTAGGTATGTCTCCATTTGCTGGCAAGTCAGACTGTCCTACCCATGAGGAAATAGAATAAGTTTATCGCCACAGGTAGCATAAGAAATTCATAAAACATACGTCCCTGTATTATCCACCTCTGAGTCACACTAGAGAGCCAAAATCGACGCTCTAGCCAAAACTCCGTGGATACCGTACCTACTCTCCGGAACCACTTATCCTGGTGGTCGTTGTTTAGGAAACACCAGACAGTTGTATCACTCTTCCTTAACATGTATGCCTACCTGTTTTTGTTCCAAACTTCCCCCTCGGCGGTTCACCCCCTCATTTATTAGTAAGTAGATCGACACTGCAGAGAAGCGATCAACACCACTTCCGCAAAAGCGGTGAGAACCACTTGACCAACCCCTTACCCAGCCCAGCCATTATTCCTCGACCCAGCCTGTTGGTAACAATACGCCACGGTAACAGCTCCTCTTCTGCATGCTCCCAAGCCCCAAACCCACATAATTTCCTCGGAGACAGCCCAGTACATAGCCCACGTGTCAGCCTCGGAGATCGACACCCCCCTCAATGAACGAACCCCTATCCCATCTCGCCGCCGTTGAGTTGGATCATCTAACTTTCGCGTCTCAAGTTCCAATGCCGGAGCCAGAGACATTCTATCCTCGTACCCCATCCAATCATCCCCGATCCCTAGCTCGTACGAGAGAGGCACCGAGTCGATACGATAATGCCAAACACAGGCACAACATCACGGCACTTGCCGACCCTCTTCTTTCCCCCATCAGCCGCATATCAGTACCTACACGACACCGACACCGACCCGGCCAGTCGGCGAGACCAAGGGGAAGATGCAGACGTCGTGTGTCACCTTGATGTCGGGGATCGACGAGGGGATGACGAAGACTGTTTGGACGTCTGTACTCCACTCCACGTCCACATAACCATCCAATCTGCTGGGACGGACTGGCTTGTTGGGGGGAGAGACCCAAGTCCCGCATAGGGAAAAGGAGTTTGAGGGCTTAGGCCCGTCCGAAACCCTCATCTATCCCCTCCGTCCCTGACGGACCAGTGGGAATGTCTTGTGAAGATCTTTCCAAGTCGCTGAAGTGAAATGTGTGAGGCGAAGTCTAAAACAGGAACTCAAGTTGGCAACTGTAATGATTGGAAAGAACACGGGTATCGCTGCCCAGTTACCTTTCCTTCCCCCTTATACGAGCCAGCCACGAGCAGAGGAGACCATGGCGAAGGATGGTAGCACACTTACGTAACCCACATACCTCACCATCAACCACAGCCTCAAGTGCAGGGCAGCCTGGCAACCCGGCATCGTCTCCCAACAAGGTGCCCGACGATGACGACAGCGACCACGATGACGGTGCACATCTTTCGTACGTACAACTTCCTCGGTGTCTCGGTGAGTCCACCCCTAACTAACCCGAATTCTCACCTTCGTCCTCATCTTCCCTTCCGGCGAATTCGACCATCCCGATCATGCCATCACCTGACGAAGAGCTCGAACCCTCCCGTGGGCTTCAAGCAAAGATCTAATCAATCCCAAACCCAGAAGCCCACATCCACACAAACCTTAATCGTGCTCGTTCATCCGGCAAATACAGATACGTACGCAGACACAACACCCGGTCTTTACCGGCCTTACGGCATTACATCATCCTCACAAAAAGAGGGGGAAGGAGGGGTATAAGCCAGCCTGTTGGTGGGCAGACCCTTACACCAGGGTTCGAGGGCCCAGGAGGGTTCCATCCTTCTGGAACCCCGAGCAGACGAACGCCGCACGACGCGAACCACGGGCGGCCACGGCAGGCAGGATAACTGTCTGGCTAAGTTACCTTGTAACAAACGAACAGTGAAAAAGCAGGCCAGATGAGATGACCTGGAGGTCCCTCCCCCGCAAGAGTCCAAAGACCCGAGCGGGAAACTCAGTCCCATACTCGGGGTGCTCCACACGCAGTCGGGTATGCTCATCGCCATGCAACGGAGCTGCTCAAGATCAAATATGGTATGTAAGTGTATGCTCGACGCAGGAGATACAGACGCAAGCAACTCTACCTTGCGCTGCACTGACCGCGCTGCACTTGCGGCAAGCAACGAAGGCAGGCAATCTAAGTAAGCAAGCAACCAGAAGCAAGCAGGCAGAACGGATAGCGGCAGAATACTTATCTCACTCACATGCCAACCTACATAAAACCGAGACAGTGAACAGCGCCGAGATATAGAAACCTCGATGAACGACTACCACGCTGTAACCTGAACCCGCAGCCATGGCCGTGGTCTCGGTCTCCGAAAAGGCAAAAAACAATATAGGTTTATAGGGTACCCCCCCCCCAAGGTCCATGTGTCCGTTGTGAAAGTGTAATCTGCTGGCATGCCTACCGTCATACCGTGCCGATGAGCGGAGGAGCGCCATGTAACCCACCGTACCCTACCCTAGAGGCTAGGCAAGGTAACCAGCAAAGGTAGTAGGGAGGTAGGCAGGGAAGTCAGATCCTCCGCAGGGGCTCTCAAAGGTGAGGATCAGAGAACCATCGTATCGTGTAGGGAGGGATTGAGCGAGGATCAGGAAGAGAGAAAGAGAGCCCACTTGCTACATAGTAGCTCACCTCACCTTACCTCATCTCTCACTTGACTTCACCTCGCCCACTCACTCGGGCATCGAGGAGCCTCTCTTGATGGGCTTGAGCTGCTCCATCGACACTTCGAGCTGTCACTTGCCCACTCAAAGCCAAGGAGTAAACAAACTAACGAACGAAGATCAATACGGAGCTCTGCTCGTAGGATCTTTCATCTCCAAGGAGACCAGCAAAATCAGGGGTCAGCGTAATGAGTGATGATGAGAAAAAAAGAAGGAAAGCAAGGTTCAACAACTGAGACCACAGTGCCCCCCTCCTCGCTTATGCAAACTCCTCGACATTCTGTCCATCCGTCGTTCAGCCAGCATAGCCATTCCCCGTCCCGCTGGGTCTCTCTCCAACCTAAACGTACCCGACTGGCCAGACAAAATTTCTCAGCCAGCCCAATGCCCAACCCGATGAGATAGCATGACCGTTTTACGTACCTAGGTCGCTCCAACGACGACGGAGCCATGGCATCCATCCATCATCCTCCTAACTTACCCCCCTCCCCTCCCTGTCTATCCCACGCAGTTACCAAGGTATGTGGGTGGTAGACAGGTAGCGTAGGTAGGTAAAAGTAGCAGTGTGTACCACTCAGCACCCACCTCAAAACCTGGCTGCTGCGACGCTGCCCAGTAACTTAGCATCCACAAACACCACAGCGGCACAGCCGCACCATCATGAGTCTGCAGCATCTGTTGCAGCGCGCGTCACTAGCGGGCAAGCATACGAACTACAGTAACGTATCATCATTTCGCCGATGAACCGACAGCGCAACCTAGACAGATCGACCAGCTATACCGTATCATCTTGTCTAGGAATCACAGGTTGGTCAGTTCCGGATGCTAAATTCAGCCCGATCCAGCCCCAGCTCGGCTGTCACTTCGTCCCGTCTCCAGTTGGTCAAAGCTGAAGACAAGAAGACCATGCGGCTAAGACTCAAGACGCATCAACCATCAGCAGGAAAAGCAAAGGCAGCAGCAGCAACAAAATGACAAAAAGAGCGACGGTTCGTCTGTGAGCACCAGCATCATCCATCCTCAAGTGCAGCGGCACAACCGGCCAACCATTTCATGTGACGAGACAGACAATAGACGAACTTTGAATAACCTAGACCTATCTATGGAAACCCAGATTCTAGATGCGCCTATGACTAACCCCTTTTTGATGAAAGTCGCTTACAGAGCACCAACGAGCTAACCTGCATGACTAAAAGAAGCGCTGCTTTGCCTCGACAGCCACAGATAGCGACAACGACAACAACAGCCCCTTGCCAGCAAGCGACTCAACAACCAGTCGGCCATCAAGGTAGGTAGCCAGCATTGTTGTCCAGTCAGTCACCTTCAGCATAGCGAAAAGATTGTTGTTATAATAAACCCCATGGGAAGTCCCGATTACACACGCCCGTGCGCTCTCGCCATACCCACAGTGCGCGAGTTTCAGGCCATTTGCCCGCTGCTCTGTGGGTTAGGTTCCACATGCCAGACCGCTCTCAATCTGTCGCGACTGTTGCGACGCAGCCGGAGCAAAAGGCAAAAAATCATGGAAACCTTGCCCTTGCTATTCGGCAAGTTCCATCGATCCAGATGTCACAGGACTCAAGCTAGTCTGCTGCGGCTGCATGTTGGAGCCGCCGTGGCAGGTGTAGGAAGGCAATTCAGTCTGCGAGATGGAGGAGAAGACGACAACTAGCCGCTCAATGCGGACTGCTTTTTGCTTGCTGTCCTGACAACCAACCTGTCGGATGCCCAACCTAACCACCATGACCATACCCCTCCCTCCATGGATGAGTTCCAGGTATGGGGGACCACCTTGTGTATGTAGACGGGTCGCAGCCTGCCTGTGTATGTGTTTTCTTTCTTTCTTTCTTTCTTTCTTTCTTTCTGTCTGTTTTGTTTTTGTTTCACTGAAAATGCCCTTCCTGATCTGGCATCCCACGTCTCTCCGGGTTGTCCGCATGTCATGAGGAATCTTCCAGAGTCGTCTTCGCTACGCCAGGGAGAAGGGCAGGGAAAAGGAGAAGAAATGAGGCTGTAGCTTGGCTGCACGGACACCGAGGTACACACACACTCTCACACACACACACACACATACATACATACATACATACACTTTGTAGATCCTGTGCAGAAGGTTATCCCATGCAACAGACCGAGAAAAAACATAAACGAAGGGAAGGTCGGAGAAGGAAGAAAGGCAAGGTCGGAGGCTCGTCGCCGAGAAGGGGGTGGAGGTAAAGGGTCTCAGAGGGGCTATGTTTGCTGTGTTTGTTGAAGGTTCCACAAACCACTCGGTTGGGAGCAGCAGCAGATGAGAGCGTGTGGATACCGATGAAGAGAGGGGGGGAGGTTGGGGTTTCGAGAAGCAACCGAAAAGCTTGCACCCGGCAATGGGCCACTCGCTGACGGACAATTAGTCATGAGTTCGATGTCAAAACACATTGACGGTGTCATGGCGCGGCATGCGCCCCCACAAAGCTTCAAAGCTTGAATGTCATGTGTTTATATCGCATACGAGGAGAAACAGTTGCCTGTCGAAAAGCTTTCCGCTTGCTGAAAAGACGCGGAAGAGCTCCGAACTGTGAGAGCGGATGCCTCGAGGCTGTCGAGCGGTTTCTTCGGCTCGGAAAACAAGCCACACAGACCCAAAGTGGTTGCGTGCAGCACAGTGGTTGCACCAGTCGAGGGGTTGGCAATACGGGTTTCCAAGGGTTTGCCAGCGGTTGCCAGGCAGGGGTACCGGGCAAAAACGATCAGGTTTGCCGTCCCGAGGAGGTGGTTGAGCCCAGGAGGACCCCCGTCGACTGCGGCGATGGAACCCCTCCCTTGCCGTTTATTCCCTTACCCCAGCGGCCGAGCCCCCAGCCACCTGCATGCCGCGCGCCCACCCAAACCGCCTTGGGCCAAGGCTGGCCTTTGGTTTTTGGGTCGGGGAAATAAACCTGGTAGTCCGCGCCCTTGGGACACGTCTCTAGGGGACGCACATCGGCGACGCTTTGCCCGAAAATACCTTGTGAATCCGCACCCGTATGTGCGTATCGTAGCACCCAACACTGACGTGCAGCAATTCCCCAAAAAATGAAGCACACACTAGTAGCTCACGTACATAACCGCGGCGACAAGAGACAATGTCGCATCCCACATCCCATATTCTCTTGTCCGTGGTCGCGGGACGGCAGGAGGGCAGCACGGGAAAGGTGTGACAAGGCGACAAGTCCTTTCTCGCTTCTCGACGGGAAAGCGAGGTGGCTGGTCAATGAAGGAGCCTCGCCAGGTGTTGAAACGATGAGGGCTTCCGGGATAACCGCAGGTGATCGACTGGGGAGGGCAGTCCCGGCCCGGTGTTCGGATTCAGGCAGCGATTTGTGGTGCTCGTCCAGGGCAAGGGGAATCCAAGTATATCCCGTAAACCGTACCCAGTCTTCCGAGTGCTTGGAATCTGTCATCAATGACCACCCTTCGTTTCATTTTTGCTGGCCTGCCCAGTTGGCCTCGGCGCTGGTGGGAAGTGCCCTTGCATGCACATCCAAGCCTTCATGATTACACAGTACGGCCGCATCTGGGCCTGCAGTTTGGGCCTCGGCTGTTGTGGAAGCTCGTCCTTTGCAGAGACAAAAAAAAAGGAAAGAGGGGGGGGGGGTTCCGTGGGTTTATGCTCCGTTTGCATACCCCGCGTCTTCATTGTCGCCCCTGGATAGCTGCCGTGGGGGATAGCAGGCTTGGTGGCTTGATGATCCCCCCAAAAAGTGCAAAAGGAGCTATCGAGGGCAGGTCAGCAAACCATCGTCTGATATGATCGAGACTGGCCCAAATTAGCCGCAAGAGTTGTAACATGTCGTCTGAATTGGTGATTATCGCGGTTGTGCCGTCGGGAGAAACGGACGATATCGTTGTTGCCGTCTAACCGGAAGATCGGCTTGATGGTCCAGGGGTTGGCGTTGTTTTAACTCCTGGTTCCGCGATCCAAGTTGTGCAAGCCGGGTACCCATGCCCAAAAGGGCCGTGTTGTGCGCCAAAAAGAAGAAAAACACCCAGGTCCCGTCGGTGTGGTTTTGGTTTGCGCACAGATGTCGAAGCGCGCCGCCGCAATTACCAGCTGGGCGGGAAGCCGGTAAGACATGAGGCGCCGTCTCCAGACTGCTGGGCCTGGCTGCTCGGTGGGAAAGAGAAAAAAAAAAAGCTGGGTTGGTACAGGTACGTACCTCGATCCCCCGTCACGTTTCGGCCCAGCTGGCTGGCTTCGGTCGGAGAGCAGCCAACCAGCGCTCTCCCTCAATCATGCAACCGGCCCAACTGCCAATCTTCTGCAGACATTTTGCTCTTTTGCAACCTCTTCTGTCGCGTTCATAGCCAAATTGCGCGTATCAGACATCCTGGTTTTGGTGCATTTACCGGGTGTTTGCTCGGGGAGCTTCGTATTTCCGGGGCTTACAAGGCGAGGGAATGGGGAAATGATGTGCTGTTTTCAGATGCGGCTCCGTCCGCGCTCCGACTGATGAGAGAGGATCAATGCCCTGCCAACAAGGCCTTGAAACAGTGGAGGCCGGGTAGCGTTCACACCGTAGGAAGTCCAGGAAAGGGAGGGACGGAGGGACGGATGTTTTCTGGACAGAGGACGGGAGGGGGGGGGGAATGAGAAAAAAAAACGCCCTTCCCTATCTCCCCGTTCCCAATCCGTGGGGAGTTCTCCGATCCAGGTACCGCCAGGAAGGTAAAGTTTTCGAGCGGCAAAGTTCCGGCGGGGCCGCCTTCCGCTGCCCGCTCTCAACCCTCCCAGTACGATCCCAGAACCGTGTCCTCGGGTTCGTCTTGAGTACCGAGCGCTCGGTGAGCCACATCCCTAGTCGCAATATAGTAAGATCAGCACACAATAGTCGTGAGATACGTTTCTCGAAGATACAAGGGTGGCGTACACAAGAAGCCGGGGTTAAGTACATTAACCATTGTTGGGAGCTCTAGTAAGTGGATACATATGGCGAGTTTGCCGGAGGTATCCCATGCTCCGAAGACCTGGTTTTCTATCCGTTTGGGACCCTGGAGCGCCAAGTGGACGGCCGGGTCTTAATATACGAGCAGTGTTAATGGATCCCAATGTTAATATTATATAGCCCTAGCGGGGTCAGCCAAAACCAAAAACTGGGCGGTAATGGATGTACTGATTAAAGTACACCGCGTTGTCAAAAACGCTGGGAATACCGTGCCGGACCCATGATTTTGCAACCAAGGTACGTAGATGCGTCGTAGGTACCTGGGTGACAATGACCTGGCCCGTCGACAAGGTCGCGACGTGCTGCTTGACTGCTGCATCAGGCCAAGGACGTCTCAGCCTCGTAGCACTGGCTGTGGAGGGACACACGTTGTGAACGACCACCGGCGGACGAACACTCCACAGGTTAAAACGGTATCTGCAGCAACAGTAACAGCAGCAGCAGCAGCAGTAGTAGTAGCAGTAGTAGAATCCATTCGGAGCAAAGCAGCGACTGAGAGACTAGGACGGCACGGAAGGCGATGTGTCCAACGCAGGTGGGGTGGTCATCGTTTCACGCAGGAGCAGCCGGTTCTTTAGCGGAAGCTTATCGAGGGTGAGGGCCATTCAGCAAGGCGCGATCCCGCCCAAGCACGAAGAGCCGTTGAATGATCCATCCACGTAGTTCACAGTTGACCATCCTGGGCAAAGGCGGTGTGTGTTTGGCACGCGGGAGAGGATCGGCCCCCTCCTCCCCCCCAATCCACTTCCAGGAAACGATTCAAGTGAGGACAGGGGTGTACGAATGACGGCCCTTTCCCATAACTTGAGGATAATGCGCCAACAACGCGGCTCTGATCGACAGCGGCATCGTGGCGTGCAAACCACTCCGGCGGGCCAATCTGAATGATTTTGGCTCGGCCATAGGGCCCACAAGCCAGGACTGTTCATTTCAAACGTGTGAGTGCCGCATAGGAAGAAGCATATGGTCCGACACTGTTCCTTGTGAGGGTCGTTCCGGCAAACAAGGGGTCAGTAGGTATCTCCGCTCGCGCTCTCAAAACCGCATAATACCTACCATCTGAGTCTCCAAGATGGCCGGACCCGCGTGTCCGACTCCCCACGTTCTAAGCTCCTTCGGCCTGCTTCCAGATAATTTTTTTTCCCTCCCATGCTCCGCTTGCATGTAACGAGCCTGACCAGACGCTTGCTACTTTTCAGTAATCACAAGAAGATCGACCTGAGTTTTGCTGAACCTGTTTGCCACCATGATTGAAGAAGAGTGTGTAATTGCCCCATCAGGTTTTGAAGCTGGTAAACATGCACCAAATCGATGGTCATGCTAAAAAAAAATGACGAAAAAAATAGCGAACAGACCGTCGCCCTCGATGACAGCTATCGGGAGATTGTTCGATTTGCCAACCGAGACTTTCAACGCTATGCCTTGGAAAACGGAGTGTACTTCGCTCCTGTCGACGATGTGAGTATAATCCTCGCTGGTCGCGTGTTGCTGACTCCTGACTTGATCAACGTTGCGTCGACGACAACAGGACGAGATCGACCGCCTGCAGTACATGCACGCTATTTTCAACATGATGTTCGACAACCGACTGATCTTCCCGCCCATCCCGAACCCTCAAAGAATTCTCGATTGCGGTTATGGATCAGCAGCCTGGGCAATAGATGTAGCTCGGCAGTATCCGGAGTGTGAGGTACGTTGACGGCGGCCTTCAGAGTTATGGTGTTTGGGAGAGACTGGCCATCATCAACGCGGTCTGGATTATTCTGATCAAGAGGGTTCAGTCAACCGTTAGTTGGGTCTGGGAGGTTTGGGTTGCTGAAGACGATAGATAAGGGGCATGTTGAACAACATCAAGACGGTCATGGCCGTATTGGGTGTGGGAGGGAAGGGGGAGAGAAAAGGAGCAAGATGTGATAAGAGAACGTGAACTGATGGGAAAGAGCGCGCCAGCTGACAGTCTTGCTGTTTACTAGGTCCTCGGTATCGACATATACCCATACCCGATCCCAGAGGACTGTCCACCAAACGTGGATTTTCAGGTCGACGACCTTAACAGCCCGTAAGCCCAGCCCCGATCGACGCGGAACCTATCGGTAACTGCTGCTAACGGAACCATCAGGTCTACCTTTCCATCAAATTACTTCGACCTTGTGCACAGCAGGATGATGGCGGGTGGCATTCATGCAAACCAGTGGCCGAACTACATGAGAGACATTTACCGCATTCTTCGTCCTGGAGGCTGGTGTCAGATGGTTGAGATATATTTCAACGCGCAGTCAGATAATGGCACACTTACTGCCGGTATGCGACTCAAAGGACCTTGGGTCATCCTCGAGTTTAGCATCGTTGCTAACGTAACACGAGACCACGCCCTGCGCAGGTGGTCACAGCTCTACCTGAATAGCATGCAGCCAGCGAAAGACCCGAGAGCAGCGATGCATCTTCAGAATTGGATGATAGAGGCGGGCTTTGAGCAAGTTGAGGCAAGGATGTTAACGCTACCCCTGAGTGGATGGCCGACTGGTGAGTCCGCACAAGTTCTCTTGTGGTGTAGCGGTACTCGACTCCGTAGAAGTTTGCTGACACAGCTCTAGATCCTCGACAACACGACATCGGCGCGGCCAACCGCCCCAACGTCCACCGGCTTTTGTTGTCTCTCGCCTTATATCCATTTTCGCGAGTGCTAGGGTACGTGCAACTCCGATTCGATCGGTCTGGAGGCTCTTTGTTGAGCAAATTAAACTGATCTATACTGCGAATGTCACAGCCTGTCGAACACAGACATCCAGCTGCTTGTTGCGCAAGCTCGCAACGAGGCCGACAATCCAGCCTTCAAGGTATGATTGCAGAAGCGCCCTTTTGGACCATGTTGTTTCCTTATTGTCTTGTGGCGAGCTGAATACTGACTCTCGGGCCTTCTTGTGGCTGGACAGGCTTACTTTCCTGTGTAAGTTACCTTCAGTAGTGCTTGGTGGATTAGGTCAAACTGATTAGTTGGTCTAGGTACGTCTGCATCGGATGCAAGCCAGGCGGGAATAGATACAGCAGCGACATTCGAAGCCATTATTCTTCTAAATCGAGACATGGCGACTCAAGAAAACGAGTGCGTCATTGAAGGACTGGAACAGTGAAGATAGAGCGGATGAATGTGGTTTTTGGCGCTGTAGGGGATTCGGATTCTGCTTCTCGGTTTACGGCTTCTTATGTTTTGCTTTGTTTTAAAGGCGCAAAAAAGGGGGGGAAGGGGGGGGGGAGGGGGGGAAGCATGGAAGAATGCCGGTTGGCTGGGTTAGACATACATACCTCGGGCACACTCATAGATTCTTTCTCATGCACAGTTGGTAAGCATCCACGCAAGGTCATGACCAACAGCTGAGTCTGCAGAGCCGAGCATGTCAACCTTAGAGGGTCACTCACTTATCACCTAACGTGGAACAGCGGTGAAGTGGTTGGCGCTCTGGCAGTCCCCCGTCCCAAATCTCTTGGATACTTACAAGTGCCCAAGACTCGGCCCAACGTCACGACCATCACGACCGCGGTAGGGTCTCACCGCCCAAGCTTTGGAAGTGAAGTTGACCTCAAATTTGGCAGTGACTTGAATATCTGAGGGCCGGGAAGCAGGAGAATGTAAGCTGCAAACGTGAGAGCTGAAGGGTCGATAATCGTTCGGGGATGCTGTGTCTTGGGGGTTCATATGCATCATCATGGACTGTGCTTGGCTCTCATTCCGAGAGGCCCTAAAATGTTGAACCTGTACCCGTCACATGGTTGAAGGAGAAAAAAAATTATCAGCACCACCATCACAATTCCATCCGGAGAGGCAGCACTATATTTGGGAAACTTTAACTCATTTCGCAGGACAGCACCTGACTTTGAGCTAATTGCAGCAACACCAGGGCTTATTCATGATCACAGCGCGGGAGCCTATTCATCAGGCCAGAAGAAAGAGAAGAGAAAAGAAACAGCCGTATTTTCTCTGGATCAAGAAGCTGCAACGCCGGGAGGGCCCTGGAGGGGAAGGACAAGCGAGAATGGGGTTTAGGGAATTGAGTAGGACCCCTTCCTCAATGTCGAGGGTCATGGTGACTTTAACATGCTCTCATCCCGGGCTTGGGTGCTTCACGTGGAGATGGCATGGGAGATTCCCACTGGGGAGATCCATCCGGCCCGTCAAAAACATTGATTTCCGTCCTATCTCGGTTGCGGGGCCCGCCCACTTGGGACGTCCAACGGTTGTCATCGCATGGAGAGGGTCGAAAAATGCACAAGCGATGCACGTTGCGCAAATGGAAGAATGTGGAATGGCTTGTTTCTGGAAAAGCATCATCGGTCTTCGACACCATTGACATCAAACAAACGACAGCATCCATCCATATGACCAGTCAGACGTCCAGACCTCTAGTCTCATCAGCTCCGCCTCTGCTGTCGCTGCTCTGACTACACGTCAGGTCTGCGTCGTTAGCCCTCGACACCACGCCGGCGGCGTTCCGTGTCCCGTATCCAGGGCATCCTGCTGCTCAACACCTTTTTCAGCCCGCCTATCAAGGACGAAATTACATTTCCTTGCGATTCTACGTCCTTCTCGGGCTTCTGCCCCGGCACACTTCCCACTTATCTACAACTCTACACGGGTGCCGACACCGTGCTACGGTCCCTGTGTCAATAGTGTTGTGTATTCCCCATGGCTCTCCCTAGAGTAGCTAGTCTACCAGCAATTAGCAGTGAGACAACGCTTTTTATCAATGCCAGCTCGTGCGATTGCCCCATTCCTGCTCCCCACACGAACCAAATTGTTTGGTTTCATTGGTGATTCCAGAAGATGCAGAACGGCCGCGGCTTCGCAGCGTGCCAGGCACATTCCCCCCGGCGTGGGGAGTGGGACCAGTTCTTTGCGAAATGGGGTGGCATTTCTTCGGCGCTTCCAGCTCGATGTCACTGAACGAGAGCTGTCAAAAAGATGGATATCCCGATGATGATGGCACTTCCCAAGCGGTCCAATGTGGATGTTTCTTTTTTTTTTCGTTTTCCTCTTTTTTTTTACTGGCGTCAGGGAGCAGAACTCGCCTTCACATTGGACGCCAGGCTGCAGGATAATCACCCTCCAGCAGCGCCGCATAAAACAAGAAAAATGCCTTCGACGGGAGAAGAGCGCACATCCCGACTCATACACCGACCGCCGGTGACGTCTTAGCGTCTGATGCCCGCGCGGTCCCTCTGCTCGGTCAAAGAATGGGCGGCTGTTTCTGTCCTAGGCTAATGAGGCGTCCCAGGGGGGTGCAACCTTGAGCCTGCTGGCGGACCAATAGGCTTGCTTCCCGTGTCGATCGGTGTGCCCCATCAGTGGTGCCAGGTGGAACTGAAACGAAAGCTTGCCTGCTGCGGGACGTTCGATTTTTTGACAACAGCCAAAAACAAGCTCACCTTCAACCAACAATATTTACGACAACGGCCACGCCAACGTTGCAGCTTATCGCCCTCTTAGCACATCCCCCACTCCCAGCCCGCCAATTGACAGTTGTCTGACTCGTCGATCAGCCGCTAGAGCTCCTCGCTGCTGCTCCCTACCACTCCTGGCCCATCCACCCACTTCGACCGACAACCGATTTTCCCAATTAACATGTCGAGCAAGGCCGCCTTCAGCAACCTGATCCGGACCCTGGGTCAGCCGGTCGTCCGCCGGCCTGCCATAACGACGACAAGGTTGGCTTTCATCCGTGGGGCCCGGCCCTATTCGTCAACCGACATCCCGCCTCCTCCGCTCCTCTCCAAGATCAAGGATGACCTGAAGACGGCGATGCGGGCCAAGGACCAGAACCGGCTCTCGGTCCTCCGTGCTGTGCTGGCTGCCGTGGTGAACGCCAGCAAGACTGACGCTCCGATCAAGACGGACGTGCAGCTGGTTGTCCTGCTGCGCAAGTCGGCAGCCAAGTCGCGCGAGGCGGCCGCGGAGGCCCGGATGGCGGGCCGCGAGGATTTGGCAGAGAAGGAGGAGGCCCAGGCCAAGATCCTTGAGGAGTACGCCGAGAGCAGTTCTGTGCGCGAGCTCACGGTCGATGACCTCCGCAAGCAAGTGGAGGCGACTAAGGCACAACTGATCGGCGAGGGCGTCAAGGCCAACCAGTTGTTCGGCCAAATGATGGGAAAGCTGATGGGGGACAAGGTGTCGCCGATCGCCAACTGTGTGTATGATAAGGCGGCGCTTGTCAAGTTGATCCGGGAAGCTTGCCAGAACGAAAGTAAGCCTTCACGAACCACCGCCACCACCACCACCACCACCACCATTACCACCATTACCCCTGAAGAGTTAGAGCAACAGGAAGAGGGCACGGCGGCACAGCCAAAGAAGAAAGAGAGAAAGAAGATGAGAAAGAAGTTCTTACCCGTCCCCACTTATGCGGATCTTTACAAGATTGTGAAAGAAGAGTCTGAGAAACTTGTTGCTGAGGGATGTGAACAGAATAAATTGCGCGGCAGGCTCCTGGCCCTGCTGATGCCTTCGACCGGACCGCTCAAAGACTTGCTCAAGGACTGGTTCATACCCCGATCATTCCTGGTTGGTGTGATTAAGGATGTTGTCCGCCACCGCAGGCTGGCTATGACAACACCCAGCAACGGCGCCTCTGCAGTCGTCAGCACAAGCGATAGTACCACTCAGTCTTGAACGAACCGTCTCTGTGTCAATCGACCTCAGGGGTTCAATCCCCGGCCGAATTATTTACATACGACATGTGAGCGACTTGTCCGGAGGAGCTGGATCTGGATGGATAGATTGGCACAGTATAGCATGACACGGATTTGCGATAATGCAGCAATTATGCGATTTGATCACGACGATATGTGTACGATGATTTGTGTACTATAAAAAAGGAACAATCGCTGAAATGTATATTGCCTACCTGATGTATGTAACTGTCGCGATACCAAGGAATCTCAACTTCTTCTTTGTCTGGTCAGCTTGTCGTCTCTCTAAGCATTGACAATAAGATGGAAAAGAATGACGAGGAAGAGGCCAAACCGTTGTAACCAACGGATGATCGGTTAGTGAAAGCCCAAATCAGTAAGTCAGGGTATCGTCCCACCACCAGGGGTCTATCCGCGGTAACTGGTTGGTCCCTAGCAACGATGACGTATAGATGATAAGCTTAAAAGGGATGACGAGAATGACGCGCGGGATACGGCTTACACTGTATGGGGTTTTGGGGCTTTGTCCCATGACCAACCTTCGACCTGTCTACACTAATGCATGCACTGGAGATCGGGATCGGACATCTCATGATGCAAACTTGACCCCACATGGTCCCGGTCCTGTGGTTAAAAGGTACTGGAGGGGGAACGCCACTGAGAGTCTTGAGTCAGAGAGCTTCCGTACGTGTAAGGTTTGGTATTGTCCCGGCAAGCTCGGAGATATCAGGTGTTCTTTGTGGTTTTTGTCGATCCCGAGATTGTAAGAAGGTTGGTTTTGTTGGAGGAATCTAGTCCAAACTTTGACCACCTTGATACTTTTGGAGGGAGATTTGTCTCTCGGGATCATTATCTTCTTCAGGGTATCCCTTTAGAATACTTAAGATTTATCTCTTCCATGATGACTGCCGTTTCTTTCTCGCCCTCGAGCTGAATAGCAGGGCATATCAATCCCATCGGACACAAAGCTCCAGCTTACCTGACGGTTTACTTACCTGTCCAGCCATGCCTGCCTACACCACCACCACTACCACCACAACATCAACCTCCCATCCCCTCCAGGCGAAGGGAAAGAGAACGCCGATCACCCTTTTAAACCCCTCGCGCACCTCCTCCCGAGCACTATCCCCCGTCCGCTGCTCCCCTTCCCCAGCCCCCAGTACCGACGACCCTCCGCGAGGACGAAGACGTTTCCGCTCTCAAGATGTGCTAGCAGCAGCCAAGAAGACAAAAACCAAAGATAACTCCCTCTGGCGCGACCATCACTGCCGTAAGCACGGCCATCCCCGGTCAACCTCATCGTCAACGTTTCGTGGGAGGCCGAGACATCGCACACCGGTTCTCGTGGAAAGTTGTCCCGGGGATGAATCTGGCAAGGAGGATTGTGATGACAACAACAGCCCGTTACTGGAGGTGTGGGGAGTAAAACAACCCCCACGTGTGATTTGCCTACCCCTGAGACAAGCCCGCACGACGCCCGGGTTACCGGCATGGCGATGGAACTTGGATGATGATTTGGAAGAGAACAACAACTGGGAACATCATCATAGGAGTCTGAGTCCGTCACGCTCAAGGTCGCCGGTCAGTGGACCGGTTTCGAGGAAGGGGATGAAAGAAGAGAGTAGTAGGAGAAGGAGACGGAGGACGAGGAGCAGGGAGAAGATGCATGATGGATGTGGGAATGGGTTGAACGTCGTTGGAGGTGTGGGGATTCTTGTGCGTGGGGGGGATGGTGACACCAACGTTGGTGGTGATGGTGTTGAGCAGGATGGTTGGTGATGGTGGGAGTGGGTCACTACCGCTGCCGGCAGTTGATGATCGATCGCAAATCGTGGAGATGGGGGGCAGCAGCAGAAAGAGCCAACGGCGGCGCGGGGGTGTGATGCGATTAGAACACGGGGTGTGGGGTGGGGTAGGGTATCATTGAAAAGGTGTATGTAGGTGTAGTGTGCCAGACCGACGGTGAGAGCCTGGAGAGCACGGAGCGGTGGTCGTAGTGGTGGGGTTCAAGGGAGTCACGCGACTTTGGTGGTGATACGGGCTCAGGCGGTGACGTCTTGGTTTCTGATGCCGTGTTACCGTTATCACCAGCAATGACGAACGACATCCCAAAAAAAAGAGATAGGGAATGACGATGAGAGCATGCGATTGCCCGTTGACATGATGCTGTTGGATGCGATGCGATTGTGTAACGGATAGCTAAAGACAAAAAAAAAAAAAAAAAAAACTTGAATCTCGGGCCTTTGGGGATCTTTGACCAAGGTTGTAAAGAGCGGGCTGGGTTGTGATGGAATTCGGAAAATCTACATCGTCTTCTTGCCAACGGCCACCTGGCAGCCGGGACAAGAGCGATCTTGCAGCCAGGATTGTGGGGATTTGATGTCATTCGGGGATATCCAGATTGGACCCTGCAGATGATCAAGATGCGGCAGTCGGGTAACGGAGGGTCATGGAGGGTCGGATTTGCGGCTTTTAAACAGGCTTTAGCATCCTCAACTCTCAAAGTAGAAAATGGCATTTTGGTACTATCTGCTGAAACTCGATGAAACTCGAGAGAAATCCCGCAGATCAACCACTCACTGCATGTTCTTCACGTGCCAGATATGCGGCAGATTGCCAGACGTTCAGCCCAACAGGCACAAAACCACGACCCGGGTAACTCGATCTGAGACCCGTGAGTGCCCATGGATGATGGGTCATGGTGGTCAAGCTCTCAGGCTGATCAGCGCGCTTCCGTCAAGGCTAGCGCGGCACGTGCCACTCTGCCTGCTGCAATTTGTGCAGGGTCACGCGCGCCTATCGCCGTCCACCACCGTGCAGGCCTATCGTAGTGCGCCGATTGCAGCAGGCGCGATAAAGCTTCGGCTTCCAGAAACCAACGAGGCACCGGCTATCTCGAGGACTTCACGGGCTCACAAACTGCAAACCACCTTTTTTTTTCTAACACGCGCACTCATCGCATGTGCTTTTGGCGCGAATACTGCTCTCACTCCTTCTACGAAAATAGTTATTTCATTTCGGGTGTGGAAATGTAGTTTTATGCTTGCTGCTGCTGCCAATAAGTCACGAGCCTACAACGCGCTTCACAGCTTTCCAGTTTCCCTCCTCCCTCTCTCTCTCTGCCCTGGCCCCGGCACTTGAACGCATTTCTACCCCTCCATATTCCCCATCGCCAACCAACAACCGTGCAGACATCCATTTGTGCGATAGACATCTCGTCCACTAAATATTCTACACCGCCGGCAAGGTACACTGAACCAAAGGTTGTCAGCTTGGACGGGTTTCCACAAAACATCCCTCGGTCATGCCCAGAATCTAGTCTCGCTCAGCGCCTCAAACCATATCCTGACCCAACCCTTCGTTCAGGTGATATAATCTTGGTCCTTTGTCATATTCACTTCATCACCAATCACTCGAGCCGGTGAAGTCCTCGTGGCCCTCGGGAAGCTTCCGAAGTTGCACTGAAACTTGAGCGTCAAAGCCAGGTCTCCTTTCAAAAATACTGTTATCTGCAACTTTCATCCAAAACCTGACTGCTCACTACGGGTATGTTCGGATTGGCATCCACGTACTCCCTATTCCTACAAAGCTTCTTCCTTTCTCATAAATTTCCCTCCTTTTCATACTTTTATTCACAGAAGGATCGATCCAGTCGGCAAGCCGACTCATCGCGTGCCATCCTCGTTGCCTTCAACATCATACTGACACGATCATAGACACCGCGCTATCACTCACACAGTCGTTGACAATGCCAGGCGAAATGTGGAGCCCGGCTCTGATGAACAATCCAGCCGGGCAGCCAGAGTCTTCAGCGCCAGAGACCCTCCAGCCGACAACGGGGATGGTGACCATGACAGAATCCTCGACTTCCTCCTCGATGGCCCCGCTTACCATGCCACAGCAAGAGAGTTCGGCCTTCCAAATCACCGTGCCCCAAAACACCTTTGGCCTTGACTATTCTGGCTTCTCTGACCGACTTCAAGTTTCCAAACCTTCACCACTGCAACAGCCCGCGCCGCAGACGCCAACTGCAGAGCAGAGACCACAAACCATGGCAGAGCAGCCTGAAAGGGTTCGACAACAGCCATCTCCGACAATGCCTTCTCCGTTTACGCCAGCCGTTCCAAATGGATTGGGTCATGGCGCCGGTCGACCGCGCGAGGCATTGGATCGCGGTGAGATCCCCCAGCCGAAGCGGCGAAAGACGTACAATGAAAATGACACTGTCATGATGTCGTCGAGCCCTCCAGCTTCAACCAACGGCGCCTTAATGCGACCCATTATGCCGCCGCCGCCGCCGCCGCCGCCGCCGCTGCGGCGACAAACGATGGACGACGTCATTATGCTGAGTCCTAAAGCCAACCAGGTTATGAACAATACTGCTGCTGCCGGTGTCGTCATGTCCCAGGCGAGTCCCTCGGCGGCTGTCATCATGGCCAACCCTTCGGCAGATGTCATCATGGTTACATCCGCGCCGAAACCCTCCGAGACCATCGACCTTACTGGCGGCGACTCGGAGCCCGCGAAGCCTACGAATGATCCGTCCAAGGACGAGGAGGTGTGCTATGGTATGATCGAGGGCGCCACGATTAACTGCCACAAAGTCCCTGCTCCCAAGCAAGGCATGATCGCTATCAACGGTCCTGACTGGTGGCCGCAGATCAAGGCGATCCTCAGACGCAAGGCAGATGACAGGAACACAAGTAGAATTTTCGTCTACGACTGCAACAGAGTGGTCTTTGGCTTGGTCGACCAGCGGACGGCCGACTGCTTGGCTCCTCTGCTGGACTCGGCCCTCCAAATACGTACCGACTGCCGGATTCCCAGTCGCCGCAAGCTCCCCGGCGAGCAGGTCGGCCAGCAGTGCTCTGTCAACTTGAAGCTCGAACTGATGGTCTACGGGCCCAGAAAGTACGCTCAACATGTTGGTAGGCACTTCGCGAACCGCAATGTGCTACTCGTGAGCCCTCCCCGCGTGGATCCTGGTATCAAGGTGTTCAACCCGATGGCAAAGGAGAACCGACTTCCCCAGGCTGCTCGTTCCAACAACAACATTCCGCCTAGTGGCCCTGCTTATCCGACTCCCACTGTCATCCGCTCCGCCGAGGAGATCCGTAACGAGGTCATGGGCGTCTTCGACACGCTTAACAACTGCAACGAATTACCCGAAATGGATCCCGATCCGCGCGTGCAGACCGAACTGCTCCATCATCAGAAGCAAGCCCTCTACTTCATGACCCGTCGGGAGGAAGATGAGCTGCCGGACGCCGGTACCGATGGCGAGCGCATCACCACCATCTGGCAGAAGAAGAGGGACCGTCAAGGCCGCGACTGCTGGTACAACGTGGTTACGTGCCAAGCCCAGCGCGAGAAGCCGCCCCCGACTCGTGGCGGTCTTCTTGCTGATATGATGGGTCTCGGAAAGACGCTTAGTATCCTCTCACTGGTTACTAAGACTCTTGAAGAGGCGGATCGCTGGTCACGCCAGCCTCCTGTGCAGCCGCAGGCTCCCAAACAACGGACCAATAATAAGCAGCAGCAGAATTTGCATCATGCGCAATTTGATGTCCCCAAGCCCGCAGCTTTCGACTTGACTCCCGTGAGACTGAACGGCAAGGCTACCCTGCTCATCTGCCCCCTGAGTACTGTCACCAATTGGGAGGAGCAGATCAAGCAGCACATCAAAGCTGACAGCATCAGGTACCACATCTACCACGGTCCCAACCGTGTGAAGGATGTGGAAGAGTTGGCGCGTTATGATCTGGTCATTACCACGTACGGCTCTATCGTCAGCGAGCTCAACTCGCGTATTAAAGGCAAGCGGGGCATCTACCCCCTTGAGGAAATTGCTTGGTTCCGTATCGTGCTCGACGAAGCTCATACCATCCGCGAACAGAGCACGCTGGCCTTCAAGTCGGTTTGTCGCCTGCAGGCCAGTCGTCGCTGGGCCGTCACCGGCACGCCCGTCCAAAACAAGCTGGATGATTTGGCTTCGCTGCTCGCCTTTCTGCGTCTGAAGCCGTTCGATGATAGGAGCAAATTCCTTCAGCACATCATCCAGCCGTTCAAGGTGGCCGACCCGGAGGTTCTGACAAAGCTGCGTGTTCTCATTGACACCATCACGCTGCGCCGCTTGAAGGATAAGATCTCCCTTCCCGAGCGCACCGACGAGATCGTCTACCTGGACTTCACGCCCGAGGAGCGCCGTATATACGACTGGTTTGCCCGGTCTGCACAGGAGCGTGTCAAGATCTTGACTGGCAATGTACTGAACCAGGACCGTCTTGTTGGTGGCAAGACCATGATTCATATCCTGCGGTCTATCTTGCAGCTGCGTCTAATCTGTGCCCATGGCAAGGACTTGCTTAGTGACGAGGATCTCGAGCAGCTCCAAGGCATGACCGCTGATACACCGATCGACCTCGACAGCGACGACGAAGACAAGACACCGGTTCTTAGCGAGAACAAGGCCTACGAGATGTTCTACCTTATGGTTGAAACAGGTAGTGACAACTGCTTCCGGTGCAACATCAAGCTGGGCTCAGTCGAAGTAGACGACCCCGAGTCGGACCGCCAGGATGATGTGCTTGGCTATATGGCCAAATGCTTCCACGTCTATTGCCCGTCCTGCATCAAGCTCCTCCGTGCCGACCAATACCATCCCACAGCCGCTGAGTGCACGGTCTGCGCGCGCTACGACCGCACTGCTTATGTCGAATTACACCGCAACCGTGCCGACCAAGTCCACGAATCCCGCACCGCAGCTAAGAATCCCAAAGGTCCCTACTCCTCCACAGACGCTAGCACAAGCAACAACAGCAATAACAATACTGCCATCCCGAATAAAATCATCCCTGACGACCGCTACTCCGGCCCGCACACAAAAACCCGCGCCCTCATCGCCGAGCTCCTGCACAACAAAGCCCTCAGCGAAGCCAACCCCTCCGAACCCCCTCTAAAGTCAGTCGTCTTCTCCGGCTGGACCTCCCACCTTGACCTCATCCAAATCGCCCTCGACAATGCCGGCATCACCTATACCCGCCTCGACGGCAAGATGTCTCGCCCCGCCCGCAACGCCGCCATGGACGCTTTCCGCGACGACCCTTCCGTGCAAGTCATCCTAGTAAGCATCATGGCCGGCGGGCTGGGCCTCAACCTCACCGCGGGGAATAGTGTCTATGTGATGGAGCCGCAGTTCAACCCCGCGGCGGAAGCGCAGGCGATTGATCGGGTGCATAGGCTGGGGCAGAAGAGGAGAGTACGGACGGTACGGTTTATCATGCGGGACAGTTTTGAAGAGAAGATGTTGCAGTTGCAGGAGAAGAAGAAGAAGTTGGCCAGTTTGAGCATGGATCGCGATCCAAAGCTAGCCGTGGATCACACGGAGGCGGCAAGGCAGCGATTGTTGGATTTGAGGAGTTTGTTTAAGTGAGGGAAGTCGGGGTGCCAGCTTTAATTTGGCAGTATATGGGGATGTAATTTTGGTTGATGGGTCACATCTGCCATGAGCGCAGTCGGTGACCGAGATAGGCATCAGGAAGGTGGTGCATGCAGAAGTGCACCCTTATATCATTGAGGTCCTTTGACCTCACAAAATACGCACTAAATCCCTACGAATCTTCTACATGGAAAGGCGTTAAGGTGTTTTATACACACACACACACACACACACACGCACGCGGACATACACGCGCGCGCACATGCACTCACACGCACATCCTTTCCTTTTCATACTAAAGCACCGATCGTTTTCTGTTTGATTTCCTTTCTTTTACCCCTGCTTTGACATACACAGCCGTGGACTTGGTCATATACAGGTTACATAGCATAGTGGTGAGGGGGGGGGTGGTCACATTGCATGGGTTCTTATACCCTTTTCATTAATAAGGTATGCATCATGGATGATGGATGCATGACTGGACTGCACTACACGGATACATAGGCGGAATGAAATGGATCGATTTACATCATGGATCATGGTGGTGCATTGCATGACATGGATGAGGCGTCAATGGGGATGGCGGTTTAGTGGTTGATTCGGTAGTCATGGGCTAGAGTTTTCTTAGATTCGGCTTAGGTCCCTGACTTTTAACCAGGTTTGCATCTATCACAATCTGATTCACTGGTAGTTGGTGATGGCAGTGATGCTTTTCTCTTACGAGATTCCCTCACTGGCTAGGTGACTCCTGAAGAACAAAACTTCTTATCTATGCCTTTATCAAGGAGGAAATGTGAAAGCAGAGTCCCAATGGTCAACCAAACCAAGGCTGCCATACGAGCCTTCATGCGAGAAAAAGTTTCCCAAGTGCTCCAGTATGTATGTATCGTTATTTCTCAGTAGTGCAAAGTTCTTGAGAACTTTTATCTGTGTTTGTTTATTTAACCTCCTGGACCTGGCTACCAAACAATTAAGGGGTCCAGTGATCCAATTGGTGAGTTGTGTGGGGACAAGGAACAGGGGCTATGTTTACACAGCAACCAATGGTAGTCAACATCCGAACTCAGGGGGGCGGGCAACCTATCACATGTGGAATAAGGGAGGAAAGCAATGCTTATCCCAATGCATTTCTTCATCGCACAGCGTCCTGTTAAGTATATACACATAAAACCATGCAAATGCTCATGACCACGCCGTGAATAAAAAACCAGGCCCCTGTACCCCAATCTTATAAAACGCCCAGGAAAGAAAACTCAAGTCGAGGGGGAACTTTTTTGATGGTGATCGAGTGCAAAACCAGGCTATGCCTCCAGGCAACGTATCTCTAACAACTCGAGTCGGAGCAAGGTGTAGCCGTCAGGAATCACGGAGATATGCCGATGGCGTGGCTTAAGTCAGGCCTTGTAGACATGCTTAAGCAGCATCGGCAGTCTGTACGGGCTGAGGAACCCGAGTGGGCTGCTGGCCAGCGCGGATGATGCGGTTGCCAGTCGAGTCGGTGACGGGGACAGCGTCCTTGCTCTCGGCCTGGGCGCGCTTCCAGATCTCGACCTCGCAGCCGCCGCGGAGGACGGCCACACGCATGGTCGAGAGCAGGTTGTGGGCGGCGTTGGAGTGGTTGTAGACACCACCGTTGAAGACGGCAGTGGCGTCCTTGCCAATAGCGGACGAGATGAGGGTCTTGCCACCAGGATGGTCCTGGATGAACTTGCCGACGTCGTGGATGATGCCAGCAATGCAGACGAGGGCCCTGCCGTTCTTGGCCTCGGCGACAAACTCGTCCCAGGAGAGGACGGGCAGCTGCTCGAGGGGAGTGCCCCAGTCGAGGGTGGCGCGCTTCTGGTCGAGCTTCTTCTGCATCTGCTGGAGACGGCCCTTCTCGATTTCGTTCTGGGGGAAGGTCTTGAGATTGTAGGCAAGGCCAACGAACTTCATGAGCCAGATGAACCACTTTGTGGGGTCGTACTGGTACCACTCGATGGCGTTGCGGAAGTCGCTGGGGAACTCGTGGTGGAAGTTGTGATAGCCCTCACCCAGGGTAACCAGGGCAGTGATGACGTGGTCGCGGGGCGAGTTGCGGTCATCGAATGGCTGGTCGCCGAGCCAGTGGGCCAAGCTGTTGACGCAGAAGGTGGCCTGCTGGATGAAGAAGATGCGGAGAATGCCGGCATAGATGAAGCCGCCAGCCCAGTCGCCCCAGCCGAGGCCGCAGATAAGGGTGGGAACGATCAGGGCCATAGTGACGACGCACTTGAGGTAGTTGCGATGCTGCCAGACGACGACGGGGTCCTCGTTCAGATCGCTGATATCGGTACGGCCGATGCGGCGAGGGTTCTGCTTAACAACCATCCAGCCGATGTGGCTGTAGAACAGACCCTTGCGCACCGAGTAGGGATCCTTGTCGGTATCGGTGTAGCGATGGTGAGAACGGTGCAAGCTGGACCACCAGCGAGCGCTGCCCTCAACAGCAGCAGAGCCACCAGCAGCCAGGAAGATCTTGAGAGGGAGACGGGCCTTGTAGCTGGAGTGGGCCCAGAGACGGTGGTAGCCCGCAGTGATGCCGAGGCCAGCGAAGAAGTAGTAGGCGATGGAGAAGTACAAAGTCTTCATCTGGAGAGGGACCCAGTAGGCGGCAACACAGCCGGCCAGGGGGATGAAGATGATGAAAGTGGTGTTCAGCCAGTTGATGTGCTGATACCAGTTGGACCATGTCCACGGCTGCTCCGAGATGTCTGCTTCTGTTAGCAGAGTGTTTCATGATGGCAAGAACAAGAGACGTACGCGGCTTGCGGATGTCGTAGGCCTTCTTGCGGAGGGGAATGTGGTCAGTGGTGCCGTCCGGGAAGGACTCGGCCTGGGCGATGTGCGGAACATCCGCCGACGTGGTGGTCGCGGACGCCATGTTGAATAACCCGAGCGCCGTTCAGGACCTAGTCGAGCAGGAAGATCGAAGGTCGATGACGGTGAGGGCGATAAAACAGTCTCGATCGTGGGTCGACCGATCCTTTAAGAACCCTCAGTCGGGTGCGTCTGTGTTTGTTGAAGGGGTTGATCGCGAGGATCAGGGAGTGGGGTTTACAGAAGAGAAAGCAAACAGAAGGAGGGGGGGGACGGAGTGATGGCTGGATGGGAAGTTTTATACGGAATACGGATACGGCAACGGAAAGAAAAAGTGCAGGGAACAAGGATGGGTAGGATGCCGTGGCCAGTTTGGCGGGGGAGCGGCGCTTGCGGTTGAGTCCAGTCCAAGATGCAGCAGAGTAGTCCGAGGTAGGTCTCCAGTCCCAGCAGATCCAGTTCGAGGATGGCAGTCCCCAGGCAAAGTGCAAAGTGCAGTGGGCAAAAAGTGCCAGAAACTGTCTGATCTTGCAGAAACGGATACGGGATACGCTGGGGGTACAGTGCCAGTACCTCAACAAGACAAAAGGAGCAGCTTGTTCAACCGAAAGCACCAGGTACCCAGGCAGGTCCCAGGAAGGTCCCAGACGGCCACTTCACACAGGGCAGGCACCCAGTCACTCGCTCAGATCTTATGAAGCGCTTAGTGTACAGTTGAGGACTCTACTACAGTTCCCAGATTATCAAATGGCCGGGCAAACAATCGCCACTGCCAGCGCTTCGTTGGGGAGGAAGATCCGGAACAAACTCGCAATGACACGATTCGGCCCCCCGAGAGGCCTCTGGGGAACGGAAACAAGACGTGCCGATGTCCTTGCAAGCCAACAGTCAGCTCACTCTGCCAGCCATTGTCCTCGGCCTCGGCCGAGAAAAACACCCAAACAGCATGTGCAACGCGCCATGGCTCTGCGGATGCTGCTTGTTGCCAAAATCGCGGCAAAAGCGGGCAAAAGCGAGCCAAAATTGCTGGCCGTGGATGGCCCATCGCTGTCCCAGATGCCAGCCGTTGTGCCGTCGAGATTTTGTTGAGGAAACTGTTGGGGCAGCAGCAGCGGCTTGGCGGGGGCATTGACAACTACGAGTCCTCTGATTGGCCGATCCCATCAACCTCATACATGCACGGGCCAGCCAAAGACCCGCCTTCACCACTTATCGACTTCTCCCGACGAAGGGCTCCTGGCGAAAAAATCCACAGACTTTTTCAACATCGCAAGAGCTCCCCTGCGGTCCCCGTTTTCGCTTTTTTTTTGGCTCCAGGCCCATTGGCCGTCGCCCGGGATTCTCCATCATCATAAAGACCCCTCCCAATCACATGCTTCGGCTGTTTGCCAGCTCTCTTGTCCTCACATCAGCATGTTTGCCAGCAGAGACTGCGACTACGCAACTTGCAGACGGTGGTGACGTTCATCCCATGTCTCCCGCCCCACCATGCAGCCCCTTCCTCCGCCTGGCTGCCAGCCCCCACTCTAGAGCTCCCGCGTCGCCGTCAGAGCGGTTCCAGGTTGCCCGAACAGCAACCGAAGTACAGCGCACTGTCACAGACCGTTGATCATTAACAGCTGATGGTCCCCCCCAACTACTCCGACGCCACAGAGATTGCCGCAGGGTCCCACAATGTGGCTGTGCAGTTGGGACCATGGCTAGTGAAAAATAACACCTCTCACAGACATGTCTGCTAGCCCAACAGGGCTGACCGAGTCAGGAGATAATCGTACGTCCGGCACGCCCGCTCACGTTTCGGCCGAGTTTCAATGACAACCTGCGCTCCGAGATCTTATCGTCGATATGGCCCGATATGGGCGGGAATCGCGGGGCTGGACGCCGGCCGACTTCGGGTGGTACGACTCGAACATTGGCCCAACCATGGCGGGACTTCCGGCCAGCTGTCTGGCGGGGTTTGTTAGCGAACCCCTCCCCGCACTCGCCGTGCCCGTCGCCAAGCCCTTCCGGAAGCCTTCCGAAAATAGCCTGCCGCATGCGCCACTCCTAAGCTGCACGACCTCTCCGGGGCCGACGCTGCCGGGAGTGTACGAGTTGTGTTGGAGCGGAGCATGACGTGTTGTCGGAGAAGAATACCTGAAAAGATGCGATAACTGTGGACAGGTTCATATGCTTTCAGACCTGATAAACTTGATGGTTCCTCTCTACTCCTGACAGTCAAGCTGGGCTCTGCTAGCTGCCGGCTCGGATGCTGCAATCCTCTTCTCGACTCATAAATGGGGGTTGCTGTGCCGAAGCGAATTGACGTCAGTTCATCCACTATCGTGGAGGGAGGTGCTGGGCATTTGTTGCCAAGTTGTTGAAGCAGCTGGCTACAGGGCTGGGAAGAGGCCTTAAAAGTCGACGAGTTCTCTGGAAATCGAAGCACGCATCGACTGGTACTGTTTATCTCTTTCTCTGCATGTCTTCACAACGATCAGGAAGCTACATTGTGGTTCCGTCCGAGCAGGGTATATTCTACTTATCCACTAGAGAGTGGTCGGACAAACCATAGAGATAACCCCTTTCGTCCGACAGCGACCCTTATGAGGCAATACGCGTTTACAGTTTTCTCAGTGCAGGAATGACCTAGCACACTGCAGATAAGTGCGCTTTGCATAACAATATCTTAAGATATTCGAGATCTCGTGTTAAGACATGACTTGAGAAGTGAAAATGTGCCCAGTCTCGGTAAATGACTGGCATTTTAGGTTTGCGTTTCCAAAATGAACCTCTTCGATTTCAGAGGTCACAAAGGGCAATTTCAAGATATCAGCCACTCTTGGGTTGTCGCGACTTGGATGAGAAAGCAACCGTTCAGGCATCCAAAGAGCGTGCAGGGGCTCATTAGTGAGGGACTTTATCCGCAGGCAAACATGACTAGTCACGACAACCCATTTAACCAAGTCCCGCCGAGCACAAGCCATGGACCGCAGGCTGGCAGACTGCCTGCCTGTGCCTGTTCGCCAAAATCGGAGGATCGTTTAAGAGTTATATGGGACACTTTATACCTGATAGAACAAGTAT
Organism: Thermochaetoides thermophila DSM 1495; assembly: GCF_000221225.1. Taxonomy (NCBI): domain Eukaryota; kingdom Fungi; phylum Ascomycota; class Sordariomycetes; order Sordariales; family Chaetomiaceae; genus Thermochaetoides; species Thermochaetoides thermophila. Next base: position 3,166,250 of record NW_006383032.1, read on the forward strand.
CTGCAAGTGAGACGGTTCTGGGTTATGCAAGCTCGAGGTTCTTGAATCTAGTAGATCCCCGATCTTGGCGAGTAGATGCGGTAAGTTATAAGTGCCATTCTATCCTCGTAAGACATGGAGCATTGTGCGGCTGCTATCAGACTGACCGGGTCAGAGAGGTGACGGAGTAGAGTTAATCACATTATACTATCCCAGGATCATCTACGGCTATAGCATGAGTTGCAACTAGCTATTGAGACATGCAAAGAATAAAAAATTAAATTTGAAGAAAGTTAGGTCGTAAGTTCATCCATCGAACTCGCCCCATCCATCTGCAGATTCCAGGTATCAATTACCCTAGCAAAATGCCGCCGTCGACCACCACTACCTTTCCCATCATCCGTCCTTCTTCCTGCCCTGTCCAAATAAAAGCCTGATCCCTCATGCACTCAACACAATTTGTCCATAACTGTTGCCCCCTGCCAGATGCTCTCCTTTATTACCGTCAACTACGCAAAAGTTAGTTGATGACCAGTCCGAGATACAAAATGAAAGGTAAAAAGGAAGATGGAAGAGAAGGAACAAATCCACCAAGAGAAAATTAGGAGGTAAAAAGTATAGGTAGGAGGTATTGCATACAAAGACCTTCCGGATATTCCACGCGTATGCTTCCGTCCTTGTCACCGACTGCCGTGAGAAAGAAGTCCGTTTGCAACTCATCAACGTTTTCCAACAACCAAGTCGGAGGGATACTGAACACCAAGAGTCATCAAAACCTGTCCGACTCATCCCTCCCACCCTCATTGCTGCCACACCATTCGGCATGGTCGGTCCAGTTTGGTCCGTCTAAGGCCTCGTACCGAGCTCGTCCATCCCCATTGATTGAACCCATGACCTGCGATCGTTCCATCGCCATTCTCGCCATGAGCGTCAGATTAATACTGGCCGTCCCCATCATCATCATAATCATCATCATCATCATCACTAAGACCGGTTCCAAGCGACGACCCCCAAGCATACCTAGACATAGATCCCTCCTTTAAGCATACACTGATCATCATCAAGCCCTCCTATTAAAGCAAACACCATCAGTCCACCACCCGTCTACAGACTGGTCACAAACTCACTCCATTTCACTTCCTTTACTTTCCATGCTGGGCATAGTGTCCCTGAGGTCAGGTGTGGTGCCATGATGATAAGATCGTAGATATCGATGGCGTGTTGATGGGATGAATGACAGTGATAATGATGCGAGTTTGATTGTGGATATGTTTGTGTAGTAATGTTGCTGGTGACTGTGTGTGTGTGTGTGCGTGTGTGTGTGCGTGTGTGTTTGTGTGTGTGTGTTTGTGTGCTGGATGAGAAGTGATAATAATATGACGATGGGAAACGCTGTTTGTGTGAGATCGTAGGATTATGATGTAATAGCGGTCACTCATCCTCCACAATCAACTCCCCCCTCCTATAATCTCCGGCTCCCAATCCCATTCCTGCCCCCCATCCCACCCCAACACCAGCCAGATGCCCTTGATAATGATGATGTCCAAGATGTTGGCTATGATGTCGCTGATGTGACTCATACAGAGAAGAAGGTTGATACTGCCCCGTCCAACTCCCCATCCCAGCCGCCAAATTAAAATCCATGGCTTCGGTAGTCCGTAACCCCTGAGCTTGGTGGTGATGTTGCCAGTGGGGATGGAGGTGTTCGCTTCCGTATTGTTCAAGTTGCTGGTTCTGCCAGCTAGCGCTGTACTGCTGCTGGAGCTGGTACTTGTCATGGTCGTTATGCGAATGATGGGAGTGATGAGAACCTCGGCGGTAATGGCCATGGGAATGAGAGTGTGGATGGGGTGGGGGATGGTGATGGTAATAACTGCTGTATCCCCAGTCATCGTCCTCCTGGTCACTCCGGTCCCTAACAGCCAGCCGACTATCCTGATGACAGGCGTCACAATCACTCATACCCACAGAAACTCCAACTGCACAGCCATCGCCGATCCCACTCAAACTAACCTCTTCCTGGCCAGCTCCTCCTGAAGCTTGGACAGGGGGAGCAGCGGGGACAGCAAAATTCAACGGCGGCGGGGTCGGCGCAGGCGCAGGGATGGGGGCAGAGCGGGGAGGAGGGACGAAGGATGAGGTAGTAGGGGTTTTGGAGAGGATGGGGGACTCGGTTATCTGGGGGATTGAAACGTTGGCTGCATTGGCATTATTATTACCTTTTGCGGACTTTGGTGACTTTGGTGACTTAGGTGAAGAAGTCGTGTGGTCGGCGCTGTAACGGGGATGTTTGATCTTGACTTTGGTGTTTGCTTTGTGCTTTTTGGGCTTGCTGTGTCTGGATCTAGATTTGGAGCGGGATCGGGAGCGGGAGCGGGAGCGGGATTTGGAGCGGTTTGAGTGTCTGGAGTGGCGTGAATGGTGAGAGCGACGGTCATCATCACCATCATCATCATCGTCGTCGTCGGCGGCGGCGGCGGAATTGGAGCTCGACCCGGAGCTGGACTCAGACTCTGTGTCTTCGTCCTCTTCCACAGCCCGCTCGTTCTCTTCCCTCCTCTTCCTTCTCTTCTCCTGCCTCTTCCGATGCAAGATCATCGAGTCCTTCACCTTCTCGCTCTTGAGTCTTCTCCCCCTGAGCGCGGCACCACGCCCCCGCCACTGACGCTGCTTATGCCGATGATGCTCTTGTGTTGTTGTGCTCGTGCTGGACATGTCCTCATCGCTCGTCGTGTCGTCATCTTCATCTCGCCTCTCCTTGTCGCCACGCTGCCCGACATACTTCCCACTATCCCGATCAGTCCCCGATTTGAACTTCCGGCCTGCCATGAAACCGTCTATCCTCCTCGGCGTGGCGGGCTCCAAATCTCCCTCGTTCGCATCCTTCCCGCGCGATTGGGGGATCGGAATCCCGTCTTCATTATCAGAAAGTGGGTGTCGACACGGTATAGAATCATCATCTCCATCCCCCTGACTCCGGCCCCTACTCGCGTCCCTCGACGGCGACCCTGAGATGCCCCCCGGCCGAAGAAAATCACTCAGCGACGGCACCGCCGGCGGCGGGAGCTCAGCGCCCTCGCCCTCGGCCTGCCACACCGCGCCCATCATCCATTTCCCAATCCGCGACGTCTGGCCATCATCTTCTTCATCCTCTTCCGTCGGCAAGTCACTCGGCGGCGAACGCCCTCTATTCTGCCTCGTCCGGTACGGAAGCGGCCTCGCAACCAACGAGTCTGCACTCGCCCTCAGATCACCCGCAACATCCTGCTGTTGCTGCTGCTGCTGCTGCTGCTGCTGATTACGCTCCATGTAAGCCCAGCCATTCACCCTCGGCGTGCCTTCAGGCGTATTGTCATGATCCCCCCCATTTCCCCTGACACTATTCTCCTCGCCCAACTTCGGGAACCACCCCAACAACTGCGCCGCTGATACCCTCTCCGCTGGATCCTCCGCTAAACACGTTTCCACGACCCTCTTGAACCAATCCGGGACTTTGTTATCATCAGCAAAATCCTCCCCCTCAAATGTCAACCCCCTCCCCGCCTGCAACACCTCATCCGGATCATCCCTGCCCGCTGCCAACGCCCAAAGCACCATCCCCAGCTGATACAAATCCGACTTGATGCCGATATACATTGCCACTCTCTGCCCGGCGTGAATCAAGGTCCTCAGCTCAGGCGGCTCCCACCCCATAGGACACCCACGCCGGTTGATATCAATAATCTTGGCGTCGTCCCGCTCGTCAACAACAATATTCGTCAGGGTAAAATCTCCCTGGACAAACCCCGCCTCGTGGATCTCAGCCAGTCCGGCGACGATTTGGCGCGCCCATTTCTCGCGGCGGGACCAGGGGATTTTCGCGCCCCTCTCGCGCTCGTCGTACAAGATATCAATCAGTGCCCCCTTCGCAGCATAGCTGATTAACACGCCCCGGACATGCTGTCCCTCATTATCGAGCACGACGCCATGGAAACGGATCACGTTGCGGGCGTGGCGCAGTCGGTACAGGGCGTTGATTTCATAGAGGAACTCGTCAATTACGTCGGGGCCGGGGATCTCCTTTTTCACGAGGGGACGGCCGTGAACACGGACTTTGTATACAAAGCCGGAGAGGTGGCAGTCGAAATGGATTTCGCGCTCTTTGAGCTTTTTGCAGCGATCGAGGTGTCGGAGGAGGCGGACGGGGGGGTAGCGGATGATTTCCTGACAATGTCAGCCCGTTAAATATAGTAAAAGAAGGGGGAGGGGGGGGGAGGGGGGGACCCAGAAACATACATTCTGATCCTCACAAACATGAATATGCAACCGTCCCTCCATCGTCTGCAGTCTCAAATTCGTCACCGTCTCGCTCCACACAATATCCGGTAAGCTATCCCTTATTGCTTCGTAAATCATAAAATTCTTTTCTCTCTGCGTCCTCCCTGGAACGCTCAACTTCCTCTCCAGCGAATCCTCCGGCGCATTCCTGTAGTCTAACGTGACACTGACCCTCCTCCAATTATGCGGATCGTCTGGCGGCCGGTACGTCACGAAAAACTTCTCCCGGTTCGACTTATCCCTCCACGACATCGACAAATTCAATATCCAAACTGTCTGCAGCTCATGATGGATCTGCTCCCGCCAAACACTCGTCGTCTCGCTTCTCAAATCAGTCCGTGAACTCTCCAGGTCACTATTATCCCCCTGTCCTCCCTGAGCAGGGGCAGATCCCGCAGGCGTAGCCAAACCACTCCACTCTGGCGGCGGGCCCGGCGAGGTCGGCGTGCTGAACGGCTGCTGCTGTCGTCTACCAGTGACCTCGCTTTCGCTTGCTGCGGCTGAATCAAACGCACTTGTCGAAGCTCTTATGCGTCTGTCTACCGAGAGGGCTCGTCTCTCGGCTGAAGAGGGACGCACGGGTTCGAGGCGGCTGCGGACCTCGGAGCGCTGACGTTTCAGGGTCTGGGTTCGGGGCAGGCCCGGGATGGCTTTGCGGGGTGTGCGGCGTTGGGTGAGGAAGCCATTCCAGCTGTCGTCTTGGGGTTTCTGTTGCTGGGTCTGAGGCTGATCGGGGGTACCATTAGATGCTTTGGTTGAGGGAAGTCAAGGCGCGTCAGTACGATGGACTCTGCGATGCATGTTCCTGTCATGGAGGGAGAAGGACCTACGGAAGAAGGATTGTTTTGTGGGGTTGTGAGCGTGGCCGTGGCCTTTTGGGGACGAGGCCACGGGTTCGGTGTCTTCTGGTTGAGCCATGGTGATGCTGATTAGGTATGTGAGTTGACGTCAAGTGTGTTGACGCTGAGTATGCCAACTCGATGTTGAATAACTCAGTGAGCTCACCGGCAATCCTGCTGTTAAAGCAGACCCCGCCGGTTACCAACTGGGCAAGGCTTCTTGGACGGCGTACTGTCTCCTTTCAGCGTCGTCGTCACCTGACGCTCGCACCTTCGTGATCCTTTATGCTCCTGAAATCATCGACGTGGAGATGTCCTTTAAGTCTACCGACCAACATGCAAGGAACGCATCACAGGCAGGATATTGTTGATGCCGAGTATGGGAACACGCGTAAAGACAACTAGAAAGTGTCGAAGTTGTAAGGACAAGGATGAGGATGAAGCTAAGAATGAAAGCGGCTCAACACCCGCCGTTCTGCAACATCGATACTTGATCAACCTCGGGCTCAGTGAATCCAAGCGTCCGGCCCAGCCGACAGATTTTGACGATGATGATGATGATGATGATGATGATGATGACGTGGGGGTAACACTCAGTGACCGTCGGGGTAATCGGGGGTCAGGGTCGGGGTCACAGCGTGGTGGTCATGCGGGCATTCCCCCCTCAGACCTCAGACTGTTCGAGTTAGAGTGGAAAGGAGGGGTATTCACGGGCACTGTCTGTTCATGTCGTGGGTGAATAATGATGCATAAGAGACAGGAGTCAAGATCCAAGATAGTGTGAGACCGTAACACGGGAAGAACCTGAGAAGGTCAGGTTAGGGATGAAAGGAAAGTAGGCTTGTAAGATTGGATTGACTAGAATTGGGCTTGAGTTGGTTTTGGCCTTGCTCTCTCTAAAACAAGGCTTAGAACCACAGCAGAGTGATTGGCGATTGATCAGTTCGTTAGGTAGTTGGCGCTGACTACTGATTACTGTATGTTACCCGGGGCCCAGCCCGAGAATCTCCTCTGGGTCTTGGGTCTTGGGCGGCGGCTTGCGCGCGATACCCTCCCATCATGATCTCCTGCATGATGCTGCTGCATCTGCTTTGAGCTGAGCGTGCAGAAAGTCGCATGCACAAATGTGAGGCAGCGAGGCAGACCCGCATCGAATGGGCGTGGAACATGGAGCCATGAGACAAATGAGCCTTGTGCGCAGCAGCAGACAGTGGTTGTCCCAATGCGCAATGTGCGGGGCTCGCTGTCGCGAGGTTCTGTGGGGTTGGCTGACGGATCTGGACACCAGGGTAGTTAGTGTAACGGTACGGTACCATCACACAACGGTACGAGGTTGGCAAGGATGGTACGGTTACGTTACGGTATTGGAGTCTGGACTCGTGAAATGGAAGCCCGGGCGCATGTTCGCTGAGGTTGACTCTCGAGAATCGAATGCCGTTTCCATCTATTAAACTCCCTCGACACAACCACAGCCATCTTCTCCATCAGCCTGACGCGGCACAACACGAGATCTTGTGTGTGGGTGGCAAGTGAGCCATTTTTTAATGCATGTTCACCTCCCTGCTACCCTCTTCTTGCCATCCTCCAATGTGATCCCCTTTACACCTTTCATACACTATAGTAGGTAACTTACCATGCTACGTTACACCGTAACAAAGATAAGCCATCCTATCGCGGACCTCGCACGGCGGCAGGCGGGGCTCCTGCTCCAGGCGTCCACCCCACCGGTCATGGGCAACGACGACGGCGGAACATCCGACATGCTGACGACTTGACAACTCATCACCATCTATTCCCATTTTCCTCGAAGCGAGCGAAAGGGCAGCGGTATATTTTGGCTCGAGCGTCTCGTCTGGGTGTCCAATGTACAATGTACGTATAAGGGAGGATCTGAACCTGATGAGGTTGGGGCAAACTCTTGCCTTTTTTTTTAATTTTTTTTTGCAAGGCGCTCATCGATGGCATCAAGGTCTGAAGGAAAGCTTCTGGTCCTGGCTCGGCTGTGAAAAATATGCGGGGTTGAGCTGCTTGAATGGACTCATGAGAGCGCAAGCCAGGCGCCAGTCCATCACAATTCACCAGGTCGTGATGCGCTATGGCCACCCACAGAACCGACTGACAGGAATGAGCCGCATTTTACTTGGATCGGATTGGATTTGGGATTCCTGCCCGAGCCAAACAGCCCAACGGTACTTAACCCAGGCCTCAGCCCAATACCGGTCAGGCCGGTACCGATGACAGAAGGCAAAGGGAAATAGAAAATTTATCCCATGGTTCAAGGCTCACTCAACCTCGTTTACCTATCTATATACTCGCTGAGTTGTTCTTCATCACTTGTCTCCAGCAGCCCCCCCCCCTCCCCCCTCGGGCGCCCCGATCTCAAACACCGCACATCTCGACAATAATGTTGATGATCCTCACCTGACATGACTTGAACCAACTCTTCCAAACTATATCCCGATGTACATCGCCTACGATACCCGCCCTTCCCGTTCTGCCTTGACCCTTCATCGGCATCGGCATCGGCATCGGCATCGGATGCAGCCAATGCGGCAATGCCTGCTTGCCTACGGATCCATACAGGCGAGATGCAGATTCAGTTGCTCAAAGCCTTATTCTGGCCCGGTAAGCAAGCGGACTGGGGCATATCCCTACATACTTAATCGGGGCAGCAGCATATTGCTAGATACTACCTGCAGATTTGTTAATCGGCCAACCAACCATTCTTATCTAACTCTTCCCGTTGCTTGGTCTAGAAGAGCTCTACTGCTAGGGCTTGTTGATGCCCGAGCTTATTCTAATCTCTCTATCATCTATCTGAAGCTTGTCAGAGCTCTAGAAACAGGGAACGGGACGATCCTAATCCCATAGACGTACTGCTGACCAACACGCATGCAATCGACACATACACAATAACTGATGCTGCACATCAGTCAACAAATCTCACTTGTCCCTCCTCCGATTACTTACATATGCTGCTAGGAGACCTATATCATTTTGGTATTCTGCTCAGAAACAAAATTACACATGCACAATAAGCCTTGATGGAAAGGCAAGGTACTACATTGACACGTCTCCCGGGTCGTGTCCAACGGCCCACAAGCTGAAGCCAAGGCTCTGACTGCCGAGCCAACATCTTACAAACACATAATACAACCGCTTTGAGTGAGGGAAAGATTTGAGTGTTGAGCAGCAGAACCATGTGCCTGCGTGCAAGGTCTGTGTAAGACTTATTCATCATGTTTGGAGCTCATCCCTGCGTAATAAAGAGGCAGACGACTGGACTTTTGTGTGGCCACGATATCATTGGGTTGGCGAATGTCAAGCCCTAAGGATGGAACTACCTAGCCCTGATTTTGAGAGGTAGTGGCCAATTGTAAGCCTTTTCGACAAGTTCAGGTACATCCACTACGTGCAGCAAGAGCTCCAGGCGCTCTCCCATGAACAACTGCACGGACGGCCTGTGGAACACAAAGCTCCTCACCTAATATCTTCCTATCCATTTCTGGAATGACATCGGTATCGTGTTTGAGCAGAGTTTGGTTCCACATTTGGATGAAAATCAGCCGTGAAGAGTATACAAAAAACTACGGAAAAAAGGGGGAATTTATGAGGCCGCAGCTGATCTTGGGATGGAACTACCAAACTGTTTCATATAAACAGTATATAACTTGTAGGAAGGCCCGCATTTGCGAAACTCAAGATGCCAATCCAGCTCATTCCGAGATTCCAGGCTGGGGGTTTGCTTCAAGATCTCGACTTTGGGCATGTGTGTCTCTTACCTCTCCGTCCGTCCGTCTCTACGTATTCAGGAGTCAACGTTAGGAGCTGTCTTGAAACTATGTCCAGGCCGATGAAGGGCTCTTTGGCAGGTCGAATCACACAACAGACAATTCGGCAACGAGGATATCTACTTTTTTCCTATCTGTGAGTTAGTTGTATGTCCTATATCGGCAATGCTACCGGTCAAGAGCCTTCCGTCCATCCGCCAACCCCCAACCGTCTATAAAGATGAACATGACTCTGACGGACCTACACTCTCCGATCCCTAAGCCTCTTTTATCACCCATTCTTTCGTGCATGTTTCCAAGTATACAACTCTTCTTCCCACCGATATGACAACAAATACATGCTTCGGTAACCACATATTTTCTTGGGAACCATCTTTTGCTGCTGCTGCTGCTGTTGTTGTTGTTACTTGTTCTTTCCGACCCCCTAAAACCTTGCTTATGTAGAGTGAAGATGATCAAGACAATAAAGTGAGGTGAGAATGACTTCCGTAGTATGTAATAGCTTGCGTGTATGTATGAATGCGCTCTTCCAACCCGTCCCAAACTCCCCATCCCACATTCCTTCCGTCCATCCACCAGTGTAATAGATCCCAAACATACCTTTCTTAGTCTCACAGCACTAGTCGTACAACCAATCCCCGCGCCTAGTCTAAACATCTCCTGGTCTCGCCTAGACGAGACTCAAGTTTTGTTATGTAAATGAGAAGAAAGCCTTCTCACGTTAAAGATGGAAAGTCCACCACCCAACAAGAAAGACCGAGTCCAGACTGACTCAGTCACTCTCCTCCTTCTCCTCGCTCTCCCCCTTCTTCTTCTTCGCCTCGTTCTTGGCCTTCTCCTCCGCCTCCTGCTTCTTCTTCAGCTCGCACGCCACACACTTATTTGCCTTTTCGCGGTCCAGGTTCGGGAAGATGATGTCAAACACCTCCGAGTACCAGCTGACCGGGCGTCCCTCGATGCCCTCCTTGATGTTCTGTACGCACAGTCAGTATCCATAGCTGCTAGTACGTTAGTGAGCAAACGGGGGAAACTCACCTCCGGCAACTCCAGCCAATCCGACATATTATCCTGCGGGAACACAATCATCTTACAACCTGCCCGTCTCGCCGCAACAGTCTTCTCCCTCAACCCGCCAATCCTCAACACCTTGCCCGTCAGCGTCAGCTCACCCGTCATCGCGACTGTCGGATCAACGGGTGTATCCAGCGCCAGCGAAAGCAACGACGTGGCCATAGTAATACCCGCCGACGGACCATCTTTCTGCACGGCACCCTCCGGCACATGCACATGAATCTTGGCCCGCTCAAGGAAATGGTTATCAGGGAACTGGCGCGCCATCCAGGACTTGGCAAACGAGTAGGCAATGGTCGAGGACTCTTTCATGACGGTCTTAAGGTTGCCCGTGATTTCGAAGGAAGGGCGCGAGCCCGGTTTGAGAGAAGCTTGCAGGATGGCCTCGACATACATGGCTGCGCCGCCCAGCTGGGTCCAGGCGAGGCCCATGGTCACGCCGGGGGGCGTGACGTCGTAGAGGCGGTCGGAGGTGAAGACAGGGGGGCCGACGTAGTCTTTGAGGTTGTCTTTGGAGATGGTGACGTGGACAGTGTCGGGAACTTTGAGAGGTTGGCGAGGCTTGGCGGTCGTTTCTTTGGCAGAAGCAGTGGTAGCCTCAGAGCTGGCAGACTTGTCCTTCTTGTCTTTGGCCTTCCTGTCCTTCTCCTCCTTCTCCTTCTCCACAAGCTTCTGCTTCTCGGTCTCTTCCTTAGCCTGAGCCTCCTTCCCCTCCTCGGTCAGTGCCTCCGCTTCAGGCAACGCCTCCTCGCCCAAATCCTGCACAATTTTCAGCGCGCTCTTCCGATAAATCTTCTCGATATGCTTCTTCAGATTGCGCACACCTGCCTCACGGCAGTAAGACTTGATCAGCTCCTGAATCGCGTCCTTGGTCAACTGCACATCGACACCCTTTAACCCAGCCAGCTCCTGCGCCTGCGGCGCCAGATACCGCTCCGCGATGGCCACCTTCTCGTCCGACACGTACCCCGACAGGCGGATTACCTCCATGCGATCGAGCAGCGGGCGCGGGATGGTATCCGTCATGTTGGCGGTGCAGACGAAAAGCACTTTAGACAAGTCGACGGGGACATCCATATAGTGATCCAAGAACGAACTGTTCTGTTCTGGATCAAGTAGCTCGAGCAGGGCAGATGACGGATCGCCCTGCCAGCCGCGGCCGAGCTTGTCGATCTCGTCAATCAAGATAAGCGGGTTCTCGGTCTGGCACTTCTTGAGGGCCTGGATGACGCGGCCGGGGAGGGCACCAACGTAGGTGCGGCGGTGGCCCTTAATCTCGGCTACGTCGGTAAGGCCGCCGACGCTGAAGCGGTAATATTGACGGTTGAGGGCGCGCGCGATAGACTTGCCGATCGAAGTCTTGCCGACACCCGGGGGACCGACGAAACAAAGGATCTTGCCCTCCACAGACCCGCGCAGCTTGCCGACGGCAATGAACTCCAGAATCCGGTCCTTGACATCCTTCAGCCCGTAATGATCTTCATCGAGCACCTTCATCGCATTCTTGATGTCAAAGTTCTCCACACTCTGCATGCCCCACGGGATCTGCGTCAGCCAGTCGAGGTAATTCCGCGTGACGTTGAACTCGGACGCGGCCGGCTCGAGATGAGCGAGTTTGTTTAGCTCTTCGTCAAAGACCTTCCTCACAGCCTCGGGCATGGCCAGACTATCTGCCTTTTCTTTGAACTTCTCTACCAGCTTGTCCTTGCCGTCCGACTCGATTCCCAGCTCGCGGCGGATGCCCTTCATCTGCTCCATCAACCAGTACTCGCGCTGGCGCTTGGTGATCTTTTGCTCGACGTCCTTGGTGATGCGGGCCTGCAGCTGGGCGTTGGCTAGCTCCTTCTTGAGCACCAGGAGCGCTTTGTGCATGCGGTCCTCGACGTTCAGAGCTTCCAAGACCTCCTGTAGCTCTTGGGGCTCTCCGGCCGAGACGGCGGCGGCGAAGTCGGCCAACTTAGCAGGCTCTGACATGACGTTGCCGGCGGACTGGCTGATGGAGAAGGTCGAGATCTGGTCTCTGAACAGGCTGTTCATGCTGGCGACCTCCTTGAAGACATTGACGATCTCGTTCGTCACGGCGCGGATGACCTGGCTCTTGGGGTCGTGCGGCTCCTCGACGAGGTTCTCGACGTTCGCAATGCTGACGGGATACTTTTTCAGGAACGAAGTCACCTCGTAACCCTTGCGCACAGGCTCAGGCTTGCGCGTCTCAACGGCGCTCTCCTCGAAGCTGGCGACCACATCACCCTTTTCCTCGGACTCCTTGGATGGAATAACCTCGGGCACCGTCTCCGCGGCAGCCTCCTTCTCTTTCTGCTTTTCCTCCTCGCTCTTCGGCGCGATCAGCGAGGTAAGCTTGATCCTGCGGTGCGGGTACAAGATCGCAGTAATACCGGTGCCCTCGCCGTTCTGCGAGTTCATGGGGAATGCGCTGGTAACCTGGGCGAAGACACCAACGTCGTAGACATCATCCAGGCTATGGATCACATCATCGTCGGCGTTCTCGTCCTTGAGCATGAAGGCACCGACATAGGGTTGGCCTCGACGGAACATCTCCGTAATAGCAGCGGCGACGTTCGGGTCCTTAATAGTAATTGCCTTGTAAAATCCAGGGAACAGCGGGCGCTTAGCAATCGGTATAGCCAGCACCTGAGGATAAATTTCCGGCACGGCAGGCTTCACGAGCGCCTTTTCGCCCCTGCGCCCTCGCCTGCCGCCGCTGCTGCCCCCAGAGCCGACGTCATCACCACCCGACCCCGATGAGCCCGCTCCTCCAGCGGCAGTTCCCCTACTGTCCGGGGGCTCCGGCTTGCCCTGGCTGTTCCCACTCGAAGCCTCCGAGGAAGAGGACTTCGACTTGGTCGTCACAGCCTTCTCCTTCTCCTCGGCCTCAGTATGCTGCTTGTTTGCCTTCTTCTCCTCCTCCGACAGCGGCTCTGCCGGCTCGAAGAAACTGTTGTTATTGCTGCTGCTCTTCTTCCCTAGCGCGGGATATGTGGAGAAGCTGGCCAACGGTGCGGGCCTAGTGCCGTGAGAGCTTGAGAGGGAGACCCCATTGTGCCGAGAGTGAGGTCTTTGCCGTATTGAGAGGGGAAGAGACGAACGGAGGGCCAGGGCCCGCGAGGATGTGCTGCGCAGAAGCGGAGAGGTGGTCGAGGAAGGTAACCGGAGGACGCGTTGTCGGGGGAGCATTGTGATAGGGAAAAGTATGAGTTAAGTGTGGGAGTGGTGGTGTGGTGAGCTTCTTGGACGGTTTGACGTCAGACGGACGGGAAGATTTGCGTAGACGGATCCGAAGCAGAGCTCTTCGTCACCGTGGCTGACTGCTCGACTCGGTGGGTTCGTGAGGGGAGAGAGAGGAGGGGGGGGGTTATGCTGAGTCAAAAAAAAAAAGTATTGAGAAAAAAAGATAATGTACAATTCGCAGCAGGAAAATGCGCAAAATCGAGAGCAGCGCGCGAGGGGAGCCAGGGTCTGGTCACAGCGGTGTCGAGAAGTCAAACGGCGTCAAATGGTCAGAGATCAATGGCGTTCTGGGGGACGGAGCAGGACAAGGACGGGGATCCATGGACCAATTCGATGATGTCTGAATAATCAAGTGCCTGCCTAAGAGCTTCGCTGCGGCTGTCGGCAATCGTAGAAGCTGCTCGCAAACCCGTAAATCTTGGCGCTCGCGCGAGCGTGTAACAGTGGGGTTCATAGGGTCCACCTGAGCCACGGGAGCTTCAGCCGCAACAATAATTGGCTGTCTCGAAGTGGACGTGGGTCTGCTGTGGCGATGTCAGGCCATCGGGACCGACAAGTGCGAACAGTAATCCTCGCGATGCGCCACACTGTATAAGTTGACAACCCGAACCCTGAGAGACCACAGCTGCCCCGCCCCCGCACTTCAGATAAGGTCGTCTCGGGAGCAATCAGGCTGTCCAGTTGAGTTGTGTCTTGCATGTGCTTTCATCAGAGTTATATCGAGTTATATCAAGCCGCGTGTTGTTATGTTGGGCTCTTTGTTTGCGTCTGTCGCTACCAGCTATTATAAACCAGACGCATTTTCTTACGGCTTCCGACTTTTGCCATATTTCCACATTTTACCTTTATCCCATAGCTGCATCATCCCCCGTCGACCGACACATTCATGAGCTAGCAGCGCTTTCATCTGTACTACTAGTACCAGTATCATCATTCTATAATTATATTCACAACTCACCCTCTATTGCCAACCGTCAATATAACCAATATAACCAACCATGGCGCCCAAACCAGACGAACTCTCAACCAACCTCTCCAAACTCTCCATCAATACCTCCCTCGACACATCCTCCTCAAAGTCAAAGAAGCCCAAGAAAGCCACCAGCCCCGTCGCCGACAGCTGGGAAGACGAAGTCGACAGCGACGACGGCTCCTCCTCCGAAAAAGAAAACCCCCCCACCACAGCCACAGAAAACCTCGACACTCCCAAACCCTCAGGCAGTGGCACCTCCGCCCCGCCACCAACCCCCCTCTCCCCCTTCGCAACGAAACCCTCTGCCAGCAACTTCCCCCTAACCTGCCCCAGCACCGGGCCAGGGGGCTTCACCCTCCCTCCTATCGACCCCTGCTCCTCTGACTCAACCAAGCCTTCATCTGGAGAGAGGAGACGCCCCGAAAAGACAGATGCTGTCGCTAGAAGGATGATCGCCAGTGCACTGGGGATGAAGGTACCTCGTAGGACAGAGGAGCAGAGGGCGTACGACCGGGCGTTAATGGAGGCGGAGAAGAAGAGGAGGGAGGCTGAGAAGGAAGCACAGCGCAAGCGGGAGAAGGAGATCGAGGATGCGAGAAAGGCTATTTGGGGGGATGATTAAGTTTTGCAGTTCAAGAATTTTGTATACGGGGATTTTTGGGTATCATGGAGGTATGTTTCGGGCATCTCGATCTCTATTTTGGCCGGATATCTGGATATCATATGAATGCTTGGTTGGTAGAATCCCGGGCTGCTCTTCTCAGAGAAACAGCCCGAATCAAACATATTCTTGGCCTTAGCGGCCGGCGTGTTCGAACAGTCGCATGATAAGCAGACCAATGGCTACGAGTCCAGGCAGTGGGCCCAAGACAGGTTACGAGCCTGGCATCCGTCAGTCTACCACTTCATCTCGCCAGCCCAGTGGCTTACCTATCCTCCTGAACGTGAGCCCCTGATATCGTCTAAAACGCTCTATGACCTCTCCCAGTCTCCTCAACTCTTCCCTTCCCCCAGTTCCGCCAACGGCAAATTCCTCCCCCTCCAAGTCAACACAACCTCCTTCCCTTCCTGCCCCCCCTCCTCCCTATAATACCTTGTCGTTACCCCAAGCCCCTCCAACCCTTCTTCTTCAGCCCTCCGGTTCCACAACATCTGCAACACCCTTCCCTCCTTCGTACACATCACAAATGCCATCGGCCAGGAACTCCTCCCCAACGCCTCCCTTATCCCCCTCGTCGCCGGCCTCCCCGTAACCAACAACCCCAACACCCCACTAGACCCCCTCCACCCTACGGGCGCAGACGCGAACGCGCCTTCTAACTCCCTGACTAAATGCGGCCCTGGCTTCCTAACAGCCTTACACTGCGCTATGACCTTCAGATTGGGCACGCTGGCGTGTTTGCGCACGCCTGGTGGACTGAAAGTGCCGAGGAGGTCGACGCCCCCGTCGGAAACGCCGCCTACGCGCCGGAGGGAGAAGCCGTACCGGGCGAGGGCCGCGCAGGTCGTGTATTCAAAGAGAGTGCCGACGTAGACGGAGGTTTCGGGGTCGAGGTTTGTGCGCGAGGCGTATTCTAGAAAGGTGGGGAGGTCGTGGTGGTTGGGGGCGGAGGGGGGGGAGGGGTAGATTAGGGGCTGGTCGACACGCGATTGAGGCTTTGGCGGGGATTGTGAAGGTTCAGTGGTTTGTAGTTGAGGAGGGGAGGGGTCGAGTGAGGTTGAGGAGGTCGGCTCTTGAGATTCTGGAGGTTTCGGAGGTTGCAATGCCTCGTCGGGATGTTCATCTTCTGGAAAAGAGAAATCTGCTACTAGGCGAGTGGCAGCAGCAGAGAAAGATCTTCGCAAAAGTGTTGATGCTGTGTGCGCTCTTAGGAGACTAGGAAATAAACTTGATCTCATATTGCATTGTCTATAATTAACAAAAAAAATCGAGCGAAAGAAAACCGAGCAGGATCCTAGTCAATTGAAAAACTGTTGGACGGAGAGTTGTCAAAAATGCGAACCTTGACGGCATCGTCTGCAATCAATTCAGCGAATTTCTTGGCACATTCCAAAACTTTTATCTTATCGCACAGTCTCTATACAGTGTCACCAACCAGGTCGTGACGTCTTACCCTTTACCGGCACCATCTGGTCGCGATCGCATACGCAATATCACAAGCTTCAAGATCTACAATCACCCCCCATCGCACCAACCATTCCCCTAACGTTCCTTTTTAAGTCCGCAAAGATGGGGGACAGACTCACGCAGCTCCAGGAGGCTATGGACGAGGTAAGTTTCCAATCAGCCCCCCCCCAATTGCCCTTCTTTTTCCTGTCCGCTAACACCCAGTCCCCAGCTCCTGGAAATGTTCCTCTCTGCTTTCTTCTGGGTCGAGCGCCACCACGACCTCAAAACCTTCGGACCAAACGACAAGATCCCCGATCTCAAAGCCGACCAGCCAAAAGAGGGTACGCAGTAGCGACGTTCCTTCTGGTGCTTCTGCCTGCTAACACCCCACCCCCCGCAGTCGACACCAAATCCCCAGAAGAATACAAAGCCGGCCAGCTGCAGCTCGCAAGGGATATCATTGTGAAAGAGCAGCAGATTGAGTATTTGATTTCGACGTTGCCGGGGCTGGATAATAGTGAGAGGGAGCAGATACAGTTGTTAAGGGAGTTGGAGGATGATTTGGTAACGGCGGAGGCGCAGAGGCAAGAAGCGCTGAAGGAGAGGGATGAGGTGTTGGGGAAGTTGGATGCGCTTTTGAGGGGGTTGGAGAGGCCTTAGCCTTGGCATGATACGTTGAGAAGGTTTGGGGATCCCCTAAGGCTGGGTGCGGTTGTTGTTAAAATGGATGTCGTCTGGTTTAGGAGAGATATGGCCTCACAGGTTGGTTCATCATCACAGATCCACCAGGAGAAGGTAATCTTCGGAACGGTAATGCGTTGGGATTGGGACTGGGAACGAGCATAAACGGCGTTTGATGGGCAAGGATTAATCAGGAGTTAAGATCTAATTGATATCCTTCATTACGAGCTGTATAAGTCCATCCCGTGAACATGTCTATCCTGTATCCGTATCTAATCAACCCTCTCCTCAGTTTGCCGCAATACTCTCAGGCTTAAAGAACTGCGGAAACACCGTCCGCAGGTCATCCAGATGCCGGATCTGGTACTTACAGGCCGGTGTATCCGGCACCTTGACCCCGTCTTCCACTAGATGGGCAACGTTCCACCCAATCTCCTCTGCTTTTTGGCAGTTGAGATAGGAGTCATCTAACGCCATCAGCAACATAATCAACCATATTCAAAAAGAAAAGAGGTACTCACCGACAAAGTAACAATCCTCAAACCTCTCCACGCCCGCTTCCCGCATCGCCTTCTCATACATTCCCCTCTGCGGCTTACACACTAACGGTACCTGGCTATAATCGCAGTACGTCACCCCATCAAAAAATTCCTCTACCTCCAGCAGTCTTACGACTCTCTTCGCATGATTGACATACGCATTCGTCAGCAGCCACAACTTCACTTTGCTCCTGTCGATATCCCTAAGCAGCTTTTTGAGCTCGTCCCGTGGTTTGATCACCCCGTCGAGCGGAAGTGCGTCGTCTACCTTGGCGTTATATTCCAGCGGGTCGATCTGGTGGTGTCGGACAAGGCCTTCAATGGCGAGCCCGTAGGATTGGTAGTACTCGCGGTGTAGGCGGACTGCTTCTTCCCAGGGGAGGGAGAGGTGCTCGTGGAAGTAACGGTCAATTAAATCTTTCATTAAGTCATGGACGCGAGCGCCTGGAATTGTTAGTAAGGGTTGGGGTTCAGGGGGTGAGGAAGGCGGCGACGCACTCTTGGGGTAAAGGCAATTGTCAATGTCACTGTGAGAGTTAGCATGTGTCATCGGCTCATAGATTCTGCTTGGCTTGGGATAGCTTACAAGAAGAGCACCTGCTTGGGCTCGACCCGGTTGGTAAGGGGGTGATCTGAGTCTGCGGACCCCATGACTGGCGGGGATCCCGGATGCAACGCGTTGGATTGAGGTTGAGCGAGAATCTGGGCCTAGCCAAGGAAATAGAGGAGGATTCTGAGTCTTGATGCCGTAGAACAAGGCTATGCTGGATGGTAGACTTGAGATTTTACGGGTATATAAAGAGGGCCTGCTGAGAGCAGTCAAAACGTTCAACAATATAAGGTCAAGTGCAATCCAACAGTCCGAGTATCAACGCCTGGATGTTTCCAGTGGATGCTAGACAGGGCAGTCACTCGCAGTGAGAGTGTCCTATGTATTCAGTACAGAACACATGGAATATGTCTAGACAGCTCTCTCTTCATAACCCTTCACAATTTATATCTTGGTCCTGTATACGAGGTTCGACCAACAATCAGATTCCATCCCCTTCCTTTCCTTTTGACTCTGGCGGCCTGGATGGACGACCCCACCGTCGTGGCACGCCCCACCGCTGCAAGCTCTGCCGTGAGTGGCCGCCATCGCGTGCACGTGCCACCGCTTCACTGAATCACGTGCAGGCAGCCATCGCTATATGGTCCGTGTGCGCCTTGTCACGTTGCATTCTCGGCGTGCTTGGCTCGTGGTTTGTCGTCGCCTTGTGCAGCTGGGTCGATCGCTTCTTCCTTGAGTTCCCTGTATCCGAACCTTGAACTTCTAACGTTCATCAGCAAAGTTTGACTTGCTCTGTACCGACTGCAAGGCTGCAACGCCATACCTTTGCAATCCCCATAATTTGCTGGGTTGCTACTTAAAACCGTGACGAGTTGACCCTATCTAGTTTTCATCGTGGATGAAAAGGATAGGCGGTGGTAGACACGCATGCGCACATCAATTTCTGGCCACGACCGACTTGCTACTGCCGAAGCATTAAACTTCAGTCGCCGAGAGAGTCACCTAAGCAGCCAGGACAAGGTCAACCAATGGCTGGCGCATCCGCTGTCGCGGTGCTGCCGAGCACCAACACAGGTGAAGGCAGAGATGAACAGCCGGGGTCATCGAGCGCGACCTCGAGCAACAATCTGCTGGCGTCGTTGAAGCCAGAAGAACAGAAGGAGCTCCGCGAGTATGACAAGCTGCTGCTGTTTTACGACGAAGTCGTCCGCGGCCAACATCCTCGCATCAAGTTGCCCGAGAAAGCTGTTGTGGCCTCGGGCCAGCCTGCGCTCGAATTTCTTGCTCCTTCTGTGCCTCTGGCTACAACTAGCCAACCCGCCACGCCCTCTTCTGCCCCTGCTGGTGACAAGAGCACAGTAACTTCTGCTACTACCGACCGTTCTGCAGTAGTTGACAGCGCCCGTGCGTACCAGGCAAACCAGAAGGCCCCGAGAGTACCTGTCCAAGCAAACAACAGTGCCAGCGTTAGCCTTCCCGGCCTCGGGAACTTTCCTGCTCCCTCGTCTAAGTCCCCCAGCTCTTCCAAGCCCGAAGCTGAAAACAAGATGCCAGACGGTTTGCAACAGGAGAAGGACGCGATCCAGAAGGAGCGCGAGCGCATAGAGCAACGCCTCAGGGAGCAGCTCGAACAACGACGCGCCGCCGGTAAGGCCGGAGCTGAGCAGTTGCCAGACCTTGACGTCGCCGATATTTTTGAGAAAGTCATGTCCCAGAGTCAAGAAGCGCCCGCGGCGGCCAGTGCTGCTGCTCAACAACAACCTGTCCGAGCTACTGATCACACAGCTGCCAATGCCTCGACTTCCTCTGCCGAGCCGGTATCTGACAATTCGACCTTCTACTCGAGCCACCTTGACACGCCCGAGTCGGGCCTGGTTGCCCGCATCCCTACATCCCCGTCTGATACTGAGATGCGCGAGGCGTCGCGCGAAGGTTCGCCGTATGAGCCCGAACTGGATGAGCCCGTTGTCATTCAAGCCCAACCTGCGCCCGCGCTTGCTCAAGCTATTCCTGGGATTGCTCCCGGGCAGCCTGTACAACAACCTCAAACATATCAGGGTCCTGGTGTTGCTGGCCCCTCCAGGGCGTATGCTCCTGCTGGTCCTAGCCAACTGAGGGATTCTGCCCGGCGTGAGGAAGCATACCAACAGGCTATGGCTCGTCCTCCTTCTCCTCGTATCTACTCCCATGAGCTCTCACCTGTTGCTCCCCAGCCTACTCATGTCCTCCCCCCAGGCATAACCAGACGACAAGAGATGCGCGCCACTGCCTCCAGCAGCGGCTCCCAGGCGACCCCAGCCCAAGTTTCTGCCCTGAGGAAGCAGGGCTCCAACCCAAGCACCCCCGAAGGCTCCCCGCGACAGGGCAGTCGTGGCGTCGAAAAGAAGAAGAAGAAGAAAAAGAGAAAGGCCGACCGTGCTGCCGAGAATGCCGCACCCTCTCCGTACATCAAGCCCGAACCCCGTTCCCCATCTCCTTTTTCCTCTCGTCCGGCTAAGCGGCAGAAGCAGTCACAGAACCAGCAACAGCAGCCTGTTGAGATCCATGACGATGAGCCCGCTAGGTATGAGCCACCTCCTCCTCCGGCCCGCGTTGACGAAGGCAGCCAGGAGCGCTATCCGCCTCGGGTTGTCAGGCAGGAACGTGTCGTGGGCTATGAGCGCGCCGATGACTACCATCATCGTTATGAGACCTCGCCTAGATACCAGCGCGTTGAGGCCGTTTATTATGACGACTGTAGGGCACCGCCTCCTCCGGGTAGTGCGTATGAGTACCGCGAAGTACGTACCGTGCGACCTGCTTCTCGGTTGGTCGAGGCTCAGTACGAAGACGGTCCTGGTGCGGCTTACTACCGGGAAGTTCCTCCCCGGGCGGTGTCGAGGATGAGTATGCACCCTCCCTCGCCGGTCATATATGAGCAGCCGCCGCCGCGCCGCATCGTTGTCGACCAGTATGGCCGCGAGTACATTGAGCCTGTCCGCGCGACGGCTATTGTGCGGGAGGAGCCCTACGACAGGCCCCCTCCCCCTAGGGCTGTCTCTCGTCGACCTGATCCTCTCGATGACGAAGTCCACATGTACCGGCCCACGTCCTCAGGTTATGCGGTTCCTCCTAGGCGTGTTCTTACCACTCAACAACCGGAGTATGCCTACCGTGACCCCGAACCCCGCGGCACCATGCCCCCTCCGCCTCTCCCACAAGAATATGCTCGCCCTGAACCCCCGAGGGAGTACATCCCCCGACCGGCGAGCGTACGCCCTGTCGAAACTGTCCGCTACGAACCTGTTCCTGCAAGCTACGAGCGAGTCCCCCCTCCTCCACCTGCACATCTAGACGACCGTCCCCCAAGAGAGAGCCAGAGGGAAGCGGGTTATTACCGCGCTGCAAGCGTCCATCCAACCCTATCAAGCAGCATCCCCCGCTACGAAGTCTACGACCGCCGTCCTCCCCCTCCTCCTGCAGAGCGTCCTCCGGAAGATAGACATTTCGTCCCCCCTCCGCAGCCTGCTTTGGGAAGAGCGGGGAGTGTCCGCCCTGTTGACCCCACACCTCCTACAGCACGGTATGAGTACGCACCGCCGCCGTCGAGTAGGGGGGTTGTCTACGCGGAGAGTGTGACGGCTACGCCGGTGTTGGGGAGGGAAGTTAGGGCTTGGAGCGTCATGCCTGATGGAGAGGTGCCAGTTAGGAGGGAGTTCCCTCCTCCTCCTCCTCCTCCTCCTCCTCCTCCTCCTCCGCCGCCGCCGCCGCCGCCGCCGCCGCCTCCACAATACATCCGTCCGGTGCAAGACAGAGAGCGAGATGATGATGTTATTTACATTGAGAGGGGGCTTGCACAGGGAAGGGATAGGGAACGTGAGCGAGAGAGGGAGTATCGGTGATTGAGTATGTGGATGAGCAAAATGGGTGTTTGTTGAGGTGTTGTCCATATCGCTTTTGGCTTTTGGCTTTAATGGATTTGTGTTTGGTTCGGCATTGGTTTGCATGCCGTGGAAGGAGAGTAATACATCGGGAGCTAAACAACCTTGTCCTAGTCCTGTCTGGTTCCAGTTGGGTCGACATACTCTATCGTGGGAAAGAGTGACATCCTCTTTTCTTGATTGCCTAGCAAACTGCTGAGTTGTTGAAGGATTCTTTTGCGTACACCTTTTTGTACGGCGTGTGTAATACCTACCTGACCTTTGTCGGGTTTTGTACGGTTCGTTATCGTACGGATGAAAGGAGGATATTGGAGCATCGGAGGAAACGGAATTATTACCCAGGTAGCTACCTAGCCACTGACAACGGCCAACAAAGTTGTCTCTTAGTCATCATATCTCAGCGTTTGCTGTAGCTGTTCACTCATCGCAGCAGTATATATATATATATATATATATATATATATGTCTTCTGCTTACTTGCCTATCTTTGGCGGGACAGTTGAAAGAAAGGACAAAAGCGAACTTGAAGGGACACCTATACGGCATCTAGCATTGAGCGTACATAACATTGCTGGCTGGCTGGCTGGCTGGCTGGCTGGCTGGAGGCTGGAGTTGCTACTAGAGGGAAATGGAATGGGTCTGTGTTTGTATGGATAGTGTATGAGTTTGTCCTATTTGGGTGTTAATACCATGTCTGGGTTCTGTACTTGTCATCTCCAGCATCACCGGTGTTATGTATGGATTCCTCACTAAGTAGGTCCGGGTGAGGACAACACATGTGAATATCGAGGATGCCCGGTGTTCGGGTACTACTTGTATGCCGACTACCTGACGCAGCTGGGTTTGTCGACCGAAGTATGGCTTAGTGTCTGTTTCATGTCTCATCCCAAGATCAGTTGGGATCGGACAGGCAGACGATGCGTAACCTTGACGGGCAGACTGGATTGGTCCCATTCGATTCACACACACTCCAGGGACCAGGGGACTAGTCTTCTTGGATCGTCGTACGTAGATGCGTATGTGTTCACATCAAATTTTAATCGGATGCTGTTCGCGTCGAAATCATGACCGGCATGTATGTGCATTTCGGATGAAAGCTTAGGGGAGGTAGAGCCAAGCTGCACAGCCTCCCCTAAGATGTACGGTTTTGGTGTCGGACGTACCACCTTGACCGTGGACTTAACGGCTTACTTGTACTTTGATTCATGGTGTGCTGTGTATACTGCCACGGAGACGAGGGACAAGGAATAGGGGGTTATGAAACTTGAGTCCCGAAGGTGCCGTAGGGAGAGAAGAGGGATTGTACGACCTGCCTGTTTTACCTTCTTTTTCCTAACTTAACTACCACAAGGTTTAGACAATCGATCTTACTGCTCCCTATCAAGCTTCCCTCTCCCCATATGTCTTAAGAGGGGTGCAAGATTTGAGACGATATGTCTTGCCCATCCCTCAACGGAGCCCCCTCTGTGTGGCTTGTGCAAGGGAAAGGACTGCAATATGGGGTGGTGTGGTGTGACCCCCACGAACCACCCACAGGAGAGATCGTCTTCGTCCTTGGCAGGTGATGGGAGAAAAAGCCGGCAGCGGGAGATCGGCCACTTGGAATTTACACTACAAACGAGAGATTCTTAGGAAGTGGGCATCAGATGCAATTACACCAGCCCTGAGGGGCAGAGTTAGTGGGGTGACTCAAAACGAGAATTACGATCTTGAGTTTAGAGGTTCGGATCAAAATGCATGAAGGGATGGTGCTAACGGATTTCTACGGAGGTAAAAAGCTGCGAAATTTCTAACCCCTGAAGTTTTCAAGATCTTGCAAAAGCTGCATCCGAGAAAGCTCGTGGCTTTGCCGGACGAATGTTCGCTGCTGCGGAGGGAGACCAGCCACGTGACTTGAAACCCTGAAACCTGGGGGTGTCATGACACCTGCAGCAGGAGGGTAACAAAGGTCGCTCGTCAGCTGCCTCAAGTGTTTTTGGCTACGACGTCTGGAGAGTTCTTGTTCCGACTCGAGCTTCCTGTTGACAAAAGTGAGGGAAGCTGCGTGATCGTGTGCTTCCGTTCTCAAGAAGGAACAGGGAGTCGGGCGACGTTGGAAACCTGCGCGGACGGGATGCAATTGAGGGACAAACATCTGCTTGCCTTGCATCGAAGTGCCGTCCGGTCCGGCAGTGGCGGGTGACCAAGCTCCACTACTTGGATGGGGACCTGGAAGCAAGTGACAGGCCAAAGCTCGAGGGGCAATAGCCGTCGGATGTTTTGACGGGAGCTGCTCAAGGGCACAAAGTTCGATGTTCAACCAGCTGTGCTTTTTGTGCTGCTCCTGTTCGTTTTGTACACAGACTGGGACCCACGCTTGCCCGGGGTAGAGATGAAGAGGGGTTCAATGGATAAGCAATGCAATCGCATGCGATGGATAGATGAATGCCATTGCTTCACTAACCCGAATGTCATGCCTCGAGCCTCATTTGCCGTGGTAATACCTCCCATTCACGTCATGGATTTGAGACATGCAAGGCACTGGGGAATTCAGGACTCAGGAGAGAGAGAGAAAGGGGGGGGGGGACGGGGGGAAGAACGGGCCATGATGATCTGCGGAACGAGATGCTTCCACCGCAGCGCCAATGGCCCGTAGAAACACGTCGCCGAGCCGAGGAGCGCAGATCCCGCTGTGCTGCGCCCAGGTGCGCGTTTAGGGACAACAACAATAATAACAGAAGGTGCTATGTTTGGGAGGAAACATAGTTGCTGCCGTCGTGAAGCTGGAGATGGTAATTTTGGTCCCCTTGCTGACGCTACTTCCATGAACCATGTACTGCTGTCACGAGCACAGGAGAAGCAACTCCCTCCGAACGAGCCTCTCAACGTTTGAATCTGAGTGAAAGCCGTAATATCAACCCAACAGTCTGGAAGCTACTGCTGCCGGCATGTGTTGACAGGCTGCACATCAGCGGTTGATCAATTTTACGACGGTGTTTTGCGTGCCAGCTCGCGGCGCCAGGTACATCAACTGCCCCAGACCTTCGAGACTGCCCAGACTTGCTTGCGCACGGACCATGCAGCGTGTGGAGAGAGAGGCTCTCTTGCCAGTGGCTACCGGACGCACCCCCCTTCGGACCGCAGCTGGGCCCCACTCTCACTGGCTGCTTGGCTGTTTTGGGGCACTGGCAGTGGCTCGCGGAGAGGGCCCACGGCCTAGCCCAGAGGCTCCAGTGCTCCAGCAGTGGGTTGAGAGTGCTCCAGTAGGCAGCGAGCACCCGCCAATCGGCCGCCAAGCGCTCACAGCTGATGACCCAGGCTGAGTGGCTCGCTCGGGCCCAGGCTTTCCCGCACCAGAAAGCAGCAAGACGTGACCCGACCCCGATGTGTCCTGTCTCATTCTCGCACCTTGCCCTTGCCTACCTTTTACTCTCACTGCTGGACTTGGACTTCCACTTATTCCTCCACATTCATCCATCCATCCTTTCCCCTCCCCCCTCCCCTCCCCTCCAACAACACTGGAACTGGACTGGACCTAGACTGGACTGAGAGTGGACTGGATCTGGATCTGGAGATCGTAGGACGGAGCAGAGAACACGACAGTTTCCCTCTCATTTTTCCTCTCTTCGTTTCTTTCCGTTCTCCTTTCTCCGTTCTCTCCTCTCCTCTCCTCTCCTCTCCTCTCTCCTCGTTTTCCTTCCCCTCCCCCTCATCGTGATACC
Organism: Thermochaetoides thermophila DSM 1495; assembly: GCF_000221225.1. Lineage (NCBI taxonomy): Eukaryota > Fungi > Ascomycota > Sordariomycetes > Sordariales > Chaetomiaceae > Thermochaetoides > Thermochaetoides thermophila. Next base: position 3,191,970 of record NW_006383032.1, read on the forward strand.
CATCCCCCATATCGGTGCCCCCAGTATACCTGTTCCGTACCCATTCCCCATACCCATACCTGTTTCCATTCTGGTTCCAGATCGATTCGTTTTCATTTGCGTCCGTTCTAGTTCGATTCGATTCGCATTCCACGCCGTGCCATTCCGTTCGGTCTCGTTCCTGTTTCTTACCTATCTGCCTAGGTGCCTACCTACGGTTACCGTTTCTTCGTGTCGTTGTCGTGAGCAGAGCTTCTCTTCTCCAAGATTCCTTTTTTTTTCTCGTCGCGCGGGCAGCCTTCCAGCTTCGAGGTCCTCCATTTTTCAAGTCAGGTCGTCCTGAGGTCGCGGTGCCTTGCAGCTTTGACGTTTTGGCATTCCGAGTCCGCGGGTCTAAAGTCAGACTGCTTGCCAGTCAGGTCTTTTTTAGGAGTCAGGTCTAGGCTCGGTTTCGCCCTCTTGCCCTGCTGAGAGCGTCCCTCATTAGCCCCAATTGCCTCGCACCTCCCGCCCACTCCGCGTCACTCCCTTTCCCCCCCCCCCTCTCTCCTCTCCCCACTCAAGCAGCAGCAGCGGCAGTAGCAGCAACGACAACAACAAGCAGCAAGCAACAGCAGCACACTGCCTGCGCCACTGCTCCTGCTCCATATCACCACTGCGACAATCACAACCACAACTACACAACTACACCGACGACCTGCACTACGGTTCACGGCTCCCGCTAGCCAGCCCGTCAACGGTCAGCCCCTCGATTCGGGTTTACGCGACCACGACAGCGTCAGCGTCCACGGTACCCCTTCCAAAAAAAAAAAAAAAAGAATCCACGACAGCGACCCCGACGCCGGCAGTCCAGTGCGTGCGTGCACTCCAGCGTCTGCCGACCGGTGTTATCAACATCGACATCGACATCAACGACGACATTTCAATCAAAGATACCCCTCATCGTAGCGAACACGAGCACAATTAGCAAATCCATCGACCTGGCCCGCCGACATCGTCTCCATCTTCATCGCCGTCGACAACTCGCACATTTCAGCCCACACACTCTGCATCCGCCGACACCGGGCAGCGGGCGGGCTTCGTCACCACAACTCCATCCACCATGAACAAACTCGCAAGCATGCGTCACTGGCCCGAGCGGATGAGCCCTGCCAACTTCAGCATGTCTCGGGCCAACATGGGCATGCAGGCCGCCATCAACCCGCGCAGAGATCTCGCCGCTCAGCCGCCGCCGCCCCCCATAGCCGCGCCGCCCCTGGCCGACGGGCCCATCTTCTACAGCTTCAACGTGCCCCTCTCATCCGATCTCGCCGGCCCGGATACCGAGGACATCCTGCACGCCACTACCGACGCCGTCCTGCGCTGGACACACCCCGCCGAGGCCCCCGACGACGTGCCTGTATATGAGCTGCCCGTGCACCAGCAGAACCTGGCCCAGCTGCGCCAGCTGTGTCGTGATATTACCGCGAACCCGCTGCCCATCGAGGCGCATGTTATTTCGACTACCCCGAAGCATGTGCGCGGTCAGGTTACCACCGTGTGTCTGTCTGGCGCTCCCGAAGTCGTCTACCAGACGCGGGAGACTATTTTGAACTCGGTTCCTCTTGGACTGGTGGGTATCTTGAAAGAGGGTTATCTTGATCATTATGCTAATGAGACAACAGCGCTGCACTGAGGTCGTTGTCGATGGGCACCTGGTTGCCAACCTGTCCGAAGGCGTCCTTAAGAAGCCGGTGATGGACTTTCTGGACGAGACATCGTCTTTCTGTGGCGTCGACATCTTCCTGCTCGGCCCCAAGCTGACCCCGCTCGGTGGCAGTTTGGAAGCTGATGTCGACTCACGCCGCGACCAGCGCTGGCGTGTGGCCATCTACGGCGACTACCTCTCGTCTGAACATGCGAAGACACGCGTGCTCATCCATATTGACCAACTTGTATGTGAAATGGGGAACTCGCTGTGGTGGATGATGCTGACCAGGGCAGCTCGGGAGGATCGTTGATGCCGTCAAGTTTGACTCGTCCCTGCATCAGATCGTGTGCGGCCGCAACCGCAAGAACATCAAGCTCATCGAGTCCATGACCAACACGGCCATCTACTTCCCGCCACCCTTCTCTCAGTGTTACCGGTACTGCCCGCCGAAGGCTCAGCGCCGCGACCCCACCGAGATCTTCATCACGGGCGAGAACCCGCAGAACATAGAGCAGGCCAAGTTCCGGCTGCACGAGCTGCTTGCCCGCATGCGCATTTTCGTCAAGGACGTCACGATCCTGCCGTCCAAGATCGATAGCATCCTGCTCACCCGCATGGACAAGGTGCGCAAGATCATCGAGGCCAACGGCACCTTTATCATGTTTCCGACCCTGGGTGCCCGTCAGTTGGCTGTGCGCGGCCAGGCCCTCGAGAATCTGCACGTGGAACGGTCTATTCGCGAGTTGATGTCTTTGGTAGGTCTGACAGTCCGAACGTATAGAATGCAGCTAACGTAGTAGGTCGGGCAATTCTACACGGCCTCCTGGACCTTCTTGCAGCCGGTGCTCAACCAGCCGAGCCCGATCGACATCCGCGCCATGCTGGGCGACATCTGCGCAAACTCGGACGCCGAGGTCGCCTTCGACCGCCAATCTTTCCAGATCACCGGCTCGGACGAGTCGGTCAAGGCCGCCCTGATGGTCATCTCGCAGATCAAGTTCGCCTTGCACGCCCCGTACCAGATCCGGGTGCGCATCGAGCTGGCGAACGAGCACAAGGAGTTTGTCAGCGGCAAGAAGAACGGCAAGATCAACAAGATCATGGGCCAGAGCAACGTGCAGATCATGTTCGACAACTTTGGCGAGTACAACTTCAACATCGAAGTCATTGGCAACACGTACGAGTCCCTGAAGCAGGGCTTGACCCTGGTCGAGCAGGAGATGCCCGCCTCCATCTCGTTCCACGTGCCCGACCAGTACCACAAGCGCATCATCGGCATCGGCGGCCAGCACATCCAGCGCATCATGAAGAAGCACTCGGTCTTTGTCAAGTTTTCGAATGCCATGGATCGGGGTAAGTGGCTCGAGTTCGAGGCTGGGGGCAGGCTAACAGGCGAAGGTGGTTTAGGCCGCGATGATGATGACAGCAGAGTGGACAACGTCATCTGCCGCACGCCCGCCCGTAACGCGCAAAACCTGGAGCTTGTCAAGAGCGAGATCCTCGAGATGGTCGACCGCGTCGACTCGGAGTTCACGTCGCAGATTGTCAACGTCGACCGCCTGTACCACCGCCAGCTGCTGACCCGCCTGCCCGAAATCGAGGAGCTGGAGCGCAAGTGGAACTGCAAGATCAACTTTCCCAGCACCGAGCAGGCCAGCGACGAGATCACCGTTACTGGTCCACAGTGGCTGGTGCCGAAGTGCATTGATGCGTTTTTGGTAGGGTCTGCAGGCTAACTTAATTATTACCTCCTTCAAAGCTAACAAGCCCAGGGCATGGTCCCCGACAAGCACGAGCTCGTGTTGGAGCGGTCAACGCCGCTCATCAAGTTCTTGGAGTCGCCCGAGTTTGTGCAGACGATCGTGCCGAAGCTCAAGACGCAGTACGAGATTGACCTCACCGTGCACGAGGACCCCAAGGAGCGCACCGTCGACGGCGCGCAGACGGTCACGTTGCTGTGGCAGTTCACCCGCAACAGCGCCCCGGGCCTGCGCGACGCCATGGACTACCTGCAGACGCAGTTTGCCACGGCCAACGTGGAGCCGGTCGTTGTGCGGGGTGCTATTCCGCGTCCCAAGTCGGACACCTTCGAGGAGGCGCTGCCTTACTTCAACGCCAAGGTGCTGCAGCAGGCGCCGCCGTCAGTGGCAACGGACTCGCCGACTCGCTCTGGCTTCGGCGACGAGGTGGCCCGCGAGAAGAGCAACCTGCTGGCGTGCCTGCGCAAGCCGGGCAGTATGTCGTCCATCTCGTCGTTCCTGGACCGGCGCAAGAACAGCTCGCAAAACGCAAGCAGCTTCTTCAAGGGGTCCAGCAACGTGTCCAAGTCGTCGCTTATCTCCATCGAGTCGACGCGCAGCTTCAACGCGGACCGCAACCCTTGGAACGATAGCGGCGTCAACTTGCCCGAGGATGACCACAACATCTGGGGCCCGCCTACCAACCCTTACGGCAACGGTGTCGACAACAAGCTGACGGTGCCACATCCGGGTGACGTCACGCCGCGACACCACGCCCGCCAGTCGGCCGACAGCGGGCGGCCGTCCACGTCTCATTCTACCAATTCAGGATACCCCGGCCCGATTCCCGGGCCATTTCGTTAGATTCCTCTTTCGAATCACGGTCATCGTCATCATAACAACAATATCATGGTGTTCTCGGCTCTTTGTTTTTTTTTCCCCGCAAGGTTTTAGACAAATGGAAATTGTGGTTTGTTTTTTTTTTCGTTCTATTCGTTGGGGGGGGGAGCACAAGAGATAGGATGTGAGTGAAAGATGAGAAGATGGGAGATTGGGAGAGTGGAAGGAAGAGAAATACCCTAACGTATCGGCTGGATATACCCCTGGCGCAAAAATACCCCGGTAGTTGCTCTTGCTCTGCATATTTGATTGATTGACTTTGAGACTTGAACTTGAAACGGTCGGTTGCTTTGCGAAAAGAAAAAAAAACAAAAGTCGCCGAAGTTATCATTACGAAGATTGTTGTTGTGTTGTTGAAGAGAGGTTGAGTGTTTTAGTTGAGTGCCCCAAACAGTATCGAAACGAGGAGAGACAAAAACAATGTCTCGAGTCTACGGAGTAACTTGAGAAAGTTGAAGTCGAGATGAGGGAACGATCATCCCTCGTTCGCGGTCCCTGCCTTCCGTTGTCGTAGTCTTGGTACCTTGGGGGGTTAGCTTCGTTTGCTAATTCACTCGCTCCTTTCCGTATCTTGCTTCGGGAGGTTTTGCTGGTCCTGAGTTTAACTTCGTGCTTTAGTTTTCGGTTTGTCTTAAACCTCGGTTTGGAGAAAGGAAGGAAAAAGGAAAAGGAAAGGGAAACATGCAAAAGGGCTGGGAGATGGATGGCAGGGAACCGGGTCAGCCCCGGGGATACAGTGAGAGATGGAGTCGAGTTGGTCCTGGTTTCCACGACTCTTCTGGCTGACATTGACGAGGGGGAGGGACTGATCGAGATTGGGTTAAGTTGGTGAACTCATTTAGTAAAGACCTACCTTCCGTTCTCTTTCTATCTCTAAAGTCGAGTTGGGAATTCGACTTGAAAGATAAAAACATGGTCACGGAAGCGCATGGTTGGGTCTATTAGGTGGTACCTAAGCTAGGCTAAGAAGCAGTCTGAATGGAAGGAAACCGGGAACGTGATCGCCAGATAGGAAGTCTTCCTCAATATACCATCATCATTTGTGGCTACCTACCTACATAAACGGCATAATTAAGTAGCTGTTTATAGCAATCCCCATCATCGCAACCGATGTACCCATCGCAGACTCGTCATATAATGAAAGGAAGAATTGACTCAAAGAATTGGGAGTTGGCTGAATGAACAATCAATGGAGATAGAGAGAATTGAGGTATCGAGGAGGAGGAACCAGCAAGTTCGAAGGACGCATGATGGCGCCAGGCTGGCTTAGAATGGTATTCTCCCTTGATGTCTCAGGTAGGTGTTAGGTGCTAGGTAGGTAAGGGGTACTTAACAGGTACATTACTTGTCTGCACAACTCAATGTTTTTTTATCATACAACAACTTCACAAGACTCTTCCATCCGATGTATGGATTGTGAATAAATGACAATATCATTTCCCCCCTTCCCCCCCCCCCCTCCCTCCCTTATCACAGCATGAGATAGAGGCAGGTCAGGTGCCCTAGTCCCTTTGAGTTAGACGTAAATGAGGGCTGTGGATAGTCTTACCAAGCTTGTACTCCATACGTCAGCCTTTAGTTGTAGCCATAATGTTGCTATAGAGTAAAATAAAATACACTTGAGCAAGTTGACATCAAACACTTAGGTAGGGATATGTCTCCCGGTAGGTAGTCAATTAAACACCCCCTTTCCTTAACCACTGACATTTCACTCCCATCCAGTAAACCATGCAATACCCATTTGCGTTTCATAAACCATTCCGATTCCCTCTTTCCCATCCATCACAATCACACACACACACACACACACACACACACACACACACACATCCAAAAAAAAAAAAAAACTCCATACAGAAACTTAACAAACCGCCTTCCACCCATCGCCCGAAAGCAAGATGCGTACGTATCCTTACAAGCTCACTAAACCACAACATCCCCCACCACCCCAACACTTTCATCTTCAGTCCTCCCCCGTCCCGCCCACTCCGTCCCCTGATTTGCTGTGCTCGGTCTCGCGCACAAACTCAGTAAGACCACGGTTTCAGTCGCCGCATAGTGGTTCAAGGCGTCCAGCAGTATCTGGAGGTGCCTGCTAAAGTTTGTCTCCCACTTGCGGATGACATCGAAGAGTTCGGTGATCTTGGCGGATTCTTTGTCCTCTTTCTCTTTTGTACTCTTGTCGTTATCTTTGGAAGGGTCACCACTTCCTTCGGATTGGGGTTGTTGTTGTGTGTTTGAGTCCGGTTGAGAGGTTGATTGGGATTGGGATTGGGATTGTGAAGAGGAGGAGGATGATTGAGAGGGACGAGCAGCGCGGATGGCCTGGAAATGCTTCCACTGCGCGTCGGTCATGGTAGGGGGTTTGGTCGTTCCCGACAAGTCGGGGTCAGCCTTTTCCAGCTCGCGCGAAAGCCAATTCGTGTAGGTGGCGAAGACAGTGCAGGTCTGCATTAGTTTGGAGTGAATCTACTCCAGTCAGCGCCTAACCCATCACCCATCACCCAACAACGTAGAGAAAAATATATATATATATATATATATATAGTAAGATAGGTTGGTTGGTTGGTTTTTTTTTTGAGGGGGGGGGGAAAGGGGTTTGGTTGAAAAACTCACCCTGAGCAGCTTACTATTCGTCAGCATGCACTCCTTCAAACACGTATCCAAAAAATCCACATGATCCTGCATCAATTCATCCACCGTCCTCGTCACGCCCTCCCCAGCTCCAACCCCAGTCCCATCCGCCCCTTCACCCGTTTTGAGTCGCGCCATCAGAGCCTGCCAATTCGGCTCAATCACCTCGGCCGTACAAAAGTACAATAACTGCTGCACGAAGACTAGCATCCTTGCACGCAGAGTCCACACCCGGCGTTTCCACATCTCCAACCTTTTTGCCGTGGCAGACTTGTGTATCCACGCCGGGTTGCGCGTATGCGTCTGCCACGTCGATGATAGCTGCGACTCGAGGTACCGTAGTGAGAGTAGGTACCGAAATAAAGCCTGATACCGCCAGATCGTCTTGCGCGAAATCACCAACGATACCGGGAAGGGAACGGTATAATCCAGCTGCAGCGAGGTAAACCCGGTAGCATGCTTATCCGTTTCCGGCGCGGCCGACGCTGATGTTAATGCAGAGGTAATATTTGCCAAAGGCTGCAGCGCATCCCCCTGCTCGATGCCGGTGATGTTCACGACCCGTTGGAGGGATTTGACGAGCGTGATCTCGTTCATTTCCACTTTCACATCCTCCTTGAACGGGTCTAGCGAGACGATACTCCCCGGCTGACGGAGGACAAGGTCGAGGAGGGATTGCAGCTTGCTCGTGTTGACCGACTTAACGGGCTTGCGCAGCTCGGAGGCGCCGAGCTCGAGGAAGTAGGAGAAGTAATCGGATGGGTCAAGGAAGAAATAGTGTTTTAATGACCGTAACCGGGCCGGCAGATCGTGTGCTGTGAGGAGCAGACGCATGAGCGATGCATTGGCGTGCGCGTAGGCACTATTAACGTTGTCGAGAAACCTGGGATCGTCAAATGACACGGGCAGGTCGCGCACGTGCAGGGAGACATCGACGCCGCCACACTCGCGGACGACGTTCAGATACTTCCCCGCCAGCAGCACCTTGTGCTTGACGGGTTCCAGCTGCGGCGGTACGTCCGCTTCGCGGATGGTGTACCTTCTCTCCCAGTATTCATCTGTATAATCCTGCTCGAGCCGTTCCCGTTTGATGCTACTCTGCTCCTTGATGAGGAACTCGCCGTGCGGGTCGTTGATGGCGCCGTGGTGCAGCCACTCGTTCAGCATGGTCATGTAAGGCCGAGAAGCGTCGCGGAGCAGGGAGGTGAGGAGCGTTCTCGCGGCCGGGTCGCCCGACATGCACTCCAACCTGTTGGTCAGTATCCCTAACACCGCGCCCCCCTTACATATCTTCTTCGCCGTCATCGCGCCCACCGCCAACTCGCCTGTATTCTGCAGCTGCTCCAGAATAGCATCGATATCATCCGTCGAATCATTACTCTCATCATCCCCTGCGCTCTCGTCCTCCGCCAACAACCCATTTCTCCTCAACAACTCCCTCGCCAAATCATACAACTGTGCCAACACGTGCGCCGTGGGCAGCACATGTATGTTCAGCACCTGCAGTGTGAATCCCTCATCCGTCAGAAACTGCGTTTCCAGCTGCGCTACCATGACTAAGTACTCGTGCAGCAGCCTCCGGATAGCAGCACACAGCGCGTGGTTGACACTCCCGTACTCTTCTCGGCTCAGCACGTCCACGAAGGCCTCTAAAGCAGAATAGTGCGTCGCCACGCGCAACATGCCCTGTGTCAGGTCCGCCAAGCTGGGATCCAAACCTGGTAAGATACGCCAGCTGGGCCCCGTCAGCCGGGCTTGCTCGTCGTGTGGGTTGTACCCCTTCGCAAAGCGGATGTATTGTCCTTCGTAGCCCATGAACACAAATAACAAATCATCCAGTATGACGGCCTCTTGCGCCTCAAGCGAGAGCTCGCTCAGCGGCTTAGGCTGGAGCGAACCCGGTGCATTAGCCGCCAAAGGGGGCACCGAAACGCGACATGCCAATGGGGCGGTTGTTAGCGGCAATAAACTCGCCTCAGGCTCCCACGGGGGAGGCGGGAGGGGATGCTGTGGTTTATCCTGGGAGAAGCTTGACGACAGCGGGGGCGGGATGCCGGGGGAGCCGAGGCGCATATCTCGTACCGCCGGTCTAGACGACGGGCCTGAGGAGCGCTGTTTCTTTTCGGGAGGGGGGGCAGCTGACCGACGCTGGGCAGGAGGACTGCGTGCGCGCGAGATGAGTGTTTCGCGTGTGGTGATCTGGATGCGTTCAGTGCGACGCTCTTCGAAGGAGGCGTTTGCTGACCGCGAACCACCGCCTGCTCCTCCTCCTCCTCCTCCTCCTCCTCCTCCTGCTGCTGCTGCTGCTGGATGTGGGGGTTGGCTGGTTGGCAGGGGAATGCCAGAGTTATTCCTCTTGTGTGCTGTTGTCGACGAGGACTCTGCATACCGCGCGCTGTTGTTGGTGGTAGTCCTCGACTCGGTCCGGGAGAAGTTAGAATTGGGGTTGTTCAGGTTTGTGTTACTTGTGCTGTTCGGGTCTGGGATACGTGTGCGCGAGGAACGATCTCCTCCTCCGGCGGCAGAGGCAGAGGCTACGCCGTTGGGACGCTTTTCGGTGTAGGTGCTCGGGCGGGACGACATGGTAGGTGATGTTTTCGTAAGTGTCGCTGGTGGTGTCGAGAGAGGAGCTTACATTCACCGAGGAGCGGGCGGGGTGTGCGAGGGGGCATCGACGGGGTTTATGTGTGCATGAGAAGCGCTGTCGAGGTGGAATTTCTGGGACAAATATCGAATTATTTTACTTCATGATATTTCTCTCCCCCAAACAAAAATCGGTTCGGCGGGGCGCTACGCAGGTTCTTGCCTCTGGTGATGCGCCGTTTGTACTTTTCTCTTCGCTTTCATACAGCCCAGCGCGACACGGTCCACGCCCACGTCGCTCCTGCTCAACGCGATGGATGGAGCTAACCTGTTTATGGTTAGTACCATCTAAGGTGGGGTTCCCGGCAGGGTACGTACCTGACTGCCCGCCGCCAACCACTGTCCGCTAGATGCTGTGGAGAGTGGGGAGCTGCGTCGACCTTCGTGCCTGGACCTCAGCTTCAGCCTTACTTCATCTTCCCGCTTTTACCTCCCATCTCGACTGCTGCCGACATCAACAACACCCCGCTTGACGACTCTTTGCTCCGTCTGCGCCATTATCGCCTTTTCTTTTTCTTCCCCCGCCCACAACCCAACAATAGCCTGACTTGGAAGCCGGCCAACTCTCAATACCCTCCGCCTAAGGAACCCACTTCCATCACCAACATGTTCGTCGCCAGATCAGAATACGGTGAGTTTTGCCCCTCATTAGGGCTTCGTTTTGGAGTTCAGAAGGCTGACAGATATTCAGACCGGGGGATTAAGTAAGCTCTTTCTTTCCATCCAACCATTACCCCTTGAAACCCCTCTCCGAACCCCTCCCTCTCTCTCCAAGCGCAGCTTCACCTCCTCGGAGATCAACCCCTCCCCCCTAGCTAACATACCCAGCACCTTCTCCCCCGAAGGCCGCCTCTTCCAAGTCGAATACTCCCTCGAAGCGATCAAACTCGGCTCGACTGCGATCGGCGTCGCCACCTCGGAAGGTGTCATCCTCGGCGTGGAAAAGCGCGTAACCTCTACCCTCCTGGAAACCTCCTCGGTCGAAAAGATCGTCGAAATCGACCGGCACATTGGCTGCGCCATGTCCGGGCTGCAAGCCGACGCCCGGTCGATGGTCGAACACGCACGAGTCGAATGCCAGTCCCACGCGTTCCATTATAACGAGCCGTTGAGAGTGGAAAGCTGCACGCAGGCGATTTGCGATCTGGCTCTGAGATTCGGAGAGAGTGCCGATGGGGAGGAGAGTATCATGAGCCGGCCGTTCGGCGTGGCGCTGCTGATTGCGGGGATTGATGAAGATGGGCCGCAGCTGTATCACGCAGAGCCATCGGGAACATTTTATCGCTATGATGCGAAGGCGATCGGGAGCGGGAGTGAGGGGGCGCAGGCGGAGTTGCAGAATGAGTATCACAAGGTACCGCCATATTTCCCCCGTCTCTACTATTTCTAAGGATGTGTGAATGGTTTACTAACGAGGATGTAGTCCCTCACCCTCGCCGACGCCGAGACACTTGTGCTCAAGACGCTCAAGCAGGTCATGGAGGAGAAGCTCGATGCCAAGAACGTGCAGCTGGCCAGCGTCACCAAGGAGCGCGGCTTCAGAATATACACTGACGAGGAGATGGCTGCTGTTGTCGCCCGTCTGCCGGCCAACTGAACTGACATTGTTGGCCTAGGGGGATACAGCGTCTGGAGCTAAGGAGATGAAAAGGGGGGGGGGGGGAAAAAAACAATATATAATAATATGAATGGTATTTGATGCGTCGATTTCCTCCCTATGCCTGTTACAGACCCCATACCATAAAGACGTGATGCAAAGTGAAGATGCCAACACTTCTCTTACCCTTCATATTGCCTACTGTTTATTTAACTATTATTTTTAATCTTTTGTTCATTTCCAGGGCCACCCAGCCCATTATTGATCCCCATATGTACTCCCAAATTATCAACAAAAGACCTACCCAGCCCTGGCATCACCCATCACCCTACCTTCGCCCATTAAGTAGTAGTTAGTGCCCAACCGTCTCTAGTTCATACGCATCCAAAATGCACAGTCCTCCCCCACCCCCCCCACCCATCCCCCAACCAAAACTTCCAAGCCAAACCATTAATTACTCCCTTCGCTCTTACCATTATCCTTCAACCCCCCCCTCCCCTCTCTCTCTCCATACTCATACTCACCCTTGAGATTCACTACACCCTGTTTACCTCTACCCTATTGCTTCTCTTCCTCCTCATCTTTCAGCCTCAACGTATACAAATCTCTCTCCACGCTCAACAACCCCAGCGCATAATGCGCCTGCTCGCTCCGCTGCAGCACTAGTCTATCCTCGCCCCTCCGCACCGCCTGTAGCTCATGAATGCGTCGCTCAATCCCCCGCGGACGATGCCACGTCTGCGTGGTGGGCGGGAAGAGAGGACCCAGCTCAGGCGGGGATTCGTACGCCGGGCCCCGACCCATTTCATGAGCTTTGCGCCAACTTGTCTCGCAGCCGTCGGCTATCTGGCGGGCGGACTGCCAACCGGTGAGGCGGGCGATTTCACGCACGCGGCGGATGAGCCAATGCCGTTGGTGGAGGTCATTGAACTATTTTTGCTCTGTTAGCATCACTTCTTCTCATGAGGGTAACGAGGTGAAGAGAGTGGGTGAAAAACTAAAAGAAAAAGAAAAGAAAAGAGAAGAGAAGAGAAGAGAAGAGAAGAAAATACTAGCCTGAACGCCCGCCACAAAGAGACAAAAACCACTCTCTAAAAACGCCGCCGCCACCGTCGTCGGGATCTCCTGTAATCCCGTCGTATCCTCATACAATCCCGCAGCAATCCTAGCCACTTCATTCGCGTACTGCGCCGTCTGCTGAGCGGCCATCCCTGCGGCTACTAACGCCAACGGAGGCATCGCCGGATGCGACCTGTGTAAAATAATCATACCCATGTAGTAGTTCATCCATATCCCTGCTATGCTGTAAGTTCTGTACATCAGCGCCGGCCCGAAGGGCGTCATCTCCGGGAAGGAGTATTCTGCGCTCATGGGCTCGAAATCTGGCCCTAGGCGGGAACGAAACACATCGAATGCGCGACGGATTTCTTCCCATTCACGATGGGCAGCGGCAGTGGCGGCCGCTAAGTCGGCTTCGGGATTATCGAGGGGGTCGGACGAAGGCGATGGCGGTTGCTCGCGGGGCGGGGAGAAGCCCCGAGGGATGTTGATTTGGCCTGAGGAGGGCATAAGACCGGGGAATGGGGGCGGGGAGTGGCCACGGCCGAAGCCAGCGGGACCAAAGCCGGGAGGGGGGCCGGAGCCGCGACCTGCGCCGGCACCTATGGGTGGTCCCTGACCTGGGGGAGCTTGACCCGGAGGGCCCGGGGGACCGGGGGGACCTCCGGGAGAACCGCCTGGAGGGCCTCCGCGACCCATGGCCGCGCCAGGAGGGCCGCCATGGCCCTTCCAGACTTTGCGTTTGCGGGCGAGGTCGCGAGACGCAAAGTTGGCGAGCCGGCCGAGGAGGAGAAGGAGGTGGTCGAAGGTGCCGTAGCTGGGTGTGTCAGTGAGATGTCAACCAACTAACTCGGGGGAGCTGGGTGACTTACATCTGATTGATATTCCCAAACGGCCCCCGCGGCGTGCACTGCGTCCACTTACTGTACTCCATCCTGCTTCCGTCAGCATCTTCCCTCATCCATCAACTTCTCCTCGAGTCCATCAAGTGTCAGTCACTTACAGCAACTTCGTCCCTCCCAAGAAGCTCTGATACACATCCATCTTCAAATACCACCAGTACAGATCCCTCAAATGCTCATACGTCTCAACATCCCTCTCCGTCAAATACTTGTCCCTCCTATACTCCCCGCCGCCCTCCCCCAACACAAACCCCTCCGGCCGTTCATACTCCACCTCCTGGCCCGTCAACTCCCAAATCAACCGCGTATCCACATCCTCCAGCACGTGCAATCCATTCTGGGGGCGAAAATGATGCCTCTGTCCTTCTCCTCGACCCCCTTCAAAGAGGCAATGCTCATCACAAACATGTTTTTTCACCTCCTCTTCCCACTTCCTCCTCCTCCAAGCCAGCACGTCCCTCGTCATCCTCCCCAGCGGAATCTCCCTCAGGATCGCCCTCGCTCCCCATAGATGCTTACACCACTTATCATGATCCGAATTCCACACCTCATAAAACCCTAGAAGCAACGTTGCGGCCAGAGTAGCCGGCTGCGTCCTGCGCTGTGGGCTTTGATAATTCTTCGCGATCCTCCTAATACACAAGTGATAGTGCTTCATCGCCGCCGTAGGCGGATACCCCTGCAGTTTAGAAATCTGCAGCGACGCGAGCGCAAGCATGGCTTGCATCAGGGCCGGGTGGTTGAAGGCCATGATGGGGAATGTGTACGTCCAGATGTGCTGCCGATACTTGGGAACCGGCTGGCCCTGGAAGACGGGGGTCGGGTCGAACGGGTGGCGCTCGTACAGCGACATGCTCTGGCCGGTGATGTTGACAAAGTGCCAGAAGACGGCGGCGGTCTGGGGGTCGTTGAGCGGGGAGGAGGCCGACGAGGGAGTGTATTCGGCGAGCGTGAAATTGTACTCGTTCATGCCGGCGAAGGTGCGGATGCGCACGCCATATACGTCGGATTGGTGGTGTTCCGGGGCGAGTTGCTTGGCGACCTGGATGCCGAGGTCGTTGGACTGGAGATGGACGAGGTGGTCTTCAGGGGGCGCCTCGTCGTCGGATTCGCCGATCGAGGCTTCGTCGTCGGGTTCCCAATAACCTTCTTTTTCGGGGAGCTCATCGGGGACAACGGGCTGGACCATGCTCACTTTGCCGGTGCCGTCGGCGAGGAAGGTTGCTGAGCCGGCTTCGGCTATCTGCTTCTCGAGCTGCATCTCCAGCTCCTGCTCAGATGGCAGACCGGGAGACTCGCGCGGCGGCGTAGGCTGCATGAACGGCGCAGGCTCGAAGGTCTGCCTGGGGAACGGCAGGCTCCCCAGCGCACCGTAGAACTCTCCCTGAGTTGCGTTTGGTGACGGATCCCCCCCGACAAATGAGACCTGGCTGGGTGTCGAGAGAGGCGAAGGACTCTGCGGTTGATACGGCGCAGGCCTCTGCTGTACAAAGCCCCTGGTAGCCCCGGAACTCGAAGATGCCGCGGCATGTCCATGACCATGAGCTTGTCCATACGCCTGCTGCGCATAGGTAAGCGGCGTGGTATTCGAGAACTCGACAATCGGCGGCTTAGGCGCAATCAGCGGCGCCTGGGACGAGCCGCCCTGCGCCCTCTGGGCGTTGATCAGCTCCTGCTGGCGACGATGGTTAAGGGAAAAGGCCGGACGAAACTGGAGCTTCTGCGTATAACCCTCGCACTCTCGCTTGGACTTGATGCAGTTATTACAGATCGGTTTGCCCTCGTCGCACTTGATGCGGCGTTTGCGGCAGGCTAGGCATGTCAGTATGTGCCTAGACGCTAAACTGAGTGAAGAACTTACTACGACAGCCCGTTTTGGTCCTCTTCCTCTTCCTTTGGGCCTGCTCAGAGGACGGCTGGTTCCCCTGACTCCCCTCAGATGGGACAGTCGATCCAGCAACAGGCTGGGCCTGCTCGACCGGCTCGACAGACTCCATGCTCAGTTCTCCCTGGGCCAAACAGGATGCGTAATGTGTTTCTGAGTAAGTATATGATTTGTTTATGATCTGTGACTTGCGATCCGCCCCACTGTACGGACGGAGTTCTTAAACAAACAATTCAGGAGCAGTATATGTATATGCCGAGGTGAATGGGACGGTCTGGATCCTACCGGGGAAGTACGCATACATGATCAATCGGCGAAAAGATGTAATCTCCCAGGCACGTATGTCGATCGGGATTAGGCAGGTAGGGCTGAACGTTGAATATACGCCCGGACGGACGTACACAGAAAAAGATACTGTAGCACCCCGAGTTATCCGTACCTAGGTAATATGGAAATATGTAACAGTGTAAGTGAAAGCAGATGACCACCCGGAGGCAACGTGGGCGTCGTGTGTGTGTGTGTGTGTGTGGTGGGTGGGTGGGTGGGTGAGTGGGGGGAGGGGGGGGGGGGGGAATTGAGAGCGTGTGGGTTATCAAGCTCTGTCGACCGAAAAGCCAGCGGCCAGGGGTTCCGGGGCGCAACGTCGGCCTGCCCTTTTTAGGGTCTTGGACTGTGGTCCAGGACTCTTCTTGGGTCGTCTTTAGGGCCGGCACCTCCCGGCAACGTCCCTGCAGCCGTATATGAGAGCAGGGGGATGAGGTCAATGGCAGGCCGGCTAGGGCTAAGAGTGCCCCGGGGGGGAGGGGGGGAAGGGTTGGAGAGAAGGAACAACAGGCTAGGAATAAATCTCTGCTGCTGTGTAGCAGAGGTTGTAGAAGAGGTCGAGCTGGTTGGCGGATGTGAATCGAAGAGTCTGACTGTAGAGCAGACAATGGACTAAACGGACAGGCCAAACAAGCCAACAGACTCTTGAATGTGACTGAGACAGGTCTGGTGTAACGGAGGGTGAAGGCAATGAGCGAGGGCTTGTCTTTAGACGGGTGGTGGCAACACGCCAGAGCAGTGTGCGACGAGTTGAGTAAGTGAGTGAGTGTAGGGAGAGATATTGTCCGAGGCTATGTGTATGTAGTAACAACGATGAAAATAATCACGAAATGACAGGAACTCAAAGGATCATGAGTGGTGAGGCGAGATGTAACCAGGTAGGACGGGATCCGTAGCGTCGATCACGACAGCCCGGTGGCTCTCTGTCAATAAGTACTGGGTAGGCGGGTACGAGATGCAAGCTAGTGCTTGAGAGTCCACTCCAAGTTTGTATACATGAAAGTTAGCATAAAGGCAAGTAGACACGGGAGTAGCATCAACAACATCTCGCGGCTCAGGTATTGGACGGTCTAAGTAATTACGTGAAGGACTAAAAAGTAGGTATGGTATGCTCTGTCCTTCCTCTCCGCAGCTAATAAGGTACGGACTACTCGAGTACGGGGCTGGCTGCTGCAACGTCGGATGCTGAGACGGCCAGCAAAACAGTTGTCAGTTGCTGTGGGACAGTGCGAAAACACAAGGGGCTTGGACTTGTCCTTGGAGTCCTGGACCCTGACCCTGGTCGTAGACTCCAAGACGGAAGCACCCGGGGTTGGATCACGGTCGAGCAGGCCAGGCCGTTAGGGGTTCTGCGTTGACGTTGTGGGTTTGGATTGGATTTGGGATTGGATTTGACTTTGATTTCTTTTTTTTTCTTTTCTTTTTTTTTTTTTAACGGTTACGGATCCATCCATCCATCCATCCATCGCAGCGGCATTGGCGTTGGCATCACAGCATGCGAGTGTGACATCTGCAGAAAGCGTAGTGCAGTGTAATGGAAATTGCCCAGTTGGAGAGTCTCATGAGAGCTGAACAATGAAGCTGGAACTGACCTCTTCAAATGCGTGAAGGAGGCGTTGTTATCACGGCATCACCCGCTGAACATCCTCACCAGTCATCAACCACCAACTGCCCGTTGATGACGCTGCTGCTGCTCAGCCGGGCTGTGATCGACACGCCCATTGCCCATATCAGTCTGCCGCGCGCGCTGTGGATGTGGATGTGGATGTGGATGTATGTGCTTGGATGTGAGTGATGGTGGTCTCTCCCCTCATGAACATCCTGGGCTTGCGGGAGATGAAAAGCCATCCACAATCCTCCAGGTGCCAGGAGCTATGCCACAAGCCACAAGCCAGGGACCGGGGGGGGGGGATGAGATTGGGAAGGGGGGAGACCGACGGCCACAGAATGCGGGACGAGCCTGAGTGGCTGGAGATCGTTAGGATCGAGGAGGCCTGCTTGTGACGAGGTACTCGAGAGCCTTGGCGATGGGCTGCTGTTCAGCTGTTTACTCTGTTATTTGTGATCGTTTTTTATTTCTCTTTGATTGCTTCATTTCTGTCTTTTTTTTTACTATCGTTGGAAAAAGCTGGACCAGAGCAAACTCTGACGCTCCAGCGTTGCGCAAGGCTTGCCAGGGCCGACGTTGCATAGTGGTAACCCCCGAGCCGCCCACACACAAGCCTCGACAGATCCCCTTTTTTTTTCTCTTCCATCCTCTTCACTTTCCCAGGTCCATCGTCCAGAGTCCGTTGGCAACTACAACTTTCCAGCAGTGCCAAGAACAAAGGAAAAGTGCAGGAAGGGCTGCGGAAGCTTTTCGCAGTTGCCCCAATCGTCCGCTGTCCGCTGGCCGCTGTGCCAGGGGCAGTCCAGTGACCAGGGCCAAGGGGCACACAGAACCGTTCGGCTCCACATAACAGATCCACCCTCGTCCTCGTGCTTGCATGGTGGATGCTGTGAGTACTGCCGATACCTCTGCGAAGCAGGGGCCACCTGCCTAGGCTGCTGAGGATGGAGGGGTGCTGGATGGCAACCCCGCGGTCAAAGCAGCCTCGATGCCATCACTAACAAAATTACCTGAAATCTTGGATTGGTTTGAATTGGAAATTGACCATATTTAAAATTAAATCAAATCACATCTGGGATCCAAGAAACCTTCCATTGACGGAATTCTGCTGGCCGTTGTGCGGTAGCGATCCATCGGTCTGTCATACCCCCAGCAACTCAACGTCACACCAAAGACATCAAAATCAGCGCCGGTGCCTTTCTTTCCCCTGTAAAATAAAAAAGAAAAAAAAGGCTACGTACGATGCCGCTGTCGCTACGTCTCTGCCGAGGCCGCAATACATTCTTCTGACTGCAGCTGCATGCCGTAGCTTGCCATCGTCGCTGCTCGCTACAACATCTGCAGGGTTTGGCCTTCTGCAACGCACGATGCCCATGACAAACTGCCTATAATGTCAACCTCTGCGGTATGTGTGGAGTTGGGCCGGGACAGGACATAGGGGCAAGGCAGTCTGGTTCTGGTTCACTGGACCGGCTTCCGAGGTCTTGAGTTTTCACTTGTCTTCTTCAAGCCCGGAACACGGAGCTTCCAGCAGAAGTGGAATGGTTCTGGTTCTGTTCTGGCATCCGGAACAGGCCACGACATAAAACTGTCAGAGCTTTGAAGCAAACTGCAGATTGCAGTCGTCTTTGCGAGGCAAGCAAAGTTTGTGATACATAGCCCTCCGCTTCTTTGTGTCTCCATCACTTCCAGCCCAGTATCCCTGGGTCAAAAGAGCGGGATTCACAGCAACCAAATCCGCGATCACGCTCGTACCTCGTGGTTTTCCAACCGCCGGCTGGGGAATCGACAGAATCCAAGACCCACAGACTGCTCTGCTGGCCGGTGTCTATCTCGATGTCGATGGAGACCGAGCCGGCTCCAGTCCACAGAAGCCCCTCCGAGAGCTCCATGTCTAGATCCGAAGCCACCCGCCCCGTTTTGAGGTGTTCGCTCTTAACCCAGCCGCTTTGGCGCTGCATTATGGAAGCTTCAGGAGGTCTTCAATTCGATGGAAGGCTTCCAGAAGTGCAGCTAGAAGGTCTTAGCTGCATCTTAGGGTGTCAATGGTTCTGGGCTAACTGCTAGGGAAAAAAAAAAAAGTCCAGCTTGCAGAGCCTGGAGCTCTCCCACTGGCTATCTCGAAATCAACTGCAGTACAACTTCGCCACCAGGCCAGGTTCAATCAAACCCGATCCGTCTTTTTTCTCGGCCTTACCTATTCTTCCAGGTTTCATGGCAATGAGATTGAACTTCCATGCTGACTTTCGGCTTTAGTTGTTGGCAGCAGGGTCCACCGGGACTGGCCAAGTCATGCGAAAGAAAGACGGAGATGAAAATGACGAAAGTGGACAAAAGGCTTTCGTTGGCCGTCGTACTCGCACGCCGGTTCCTACCATCGGACTAGCACTGACGTCCCAAAAGCTGCTGTGTCACTGATGGTATGCAGCAACCCCATTGTTGGCACACCGAGAGAGGAGTCGTTCTTCGGGTTTCCATCCGTGCGGCGACATGTAGGTAAGCATCACGTCTGATTCATCTGAATGGCGGGCATCAAATGGCGGCTGCTGTTGTTCGATTGGTTGTGTTGTTTTGATACGTAGGTTCGATATCCCAGCCTTAAGACAGGGACAGGGTTAAGCCATCAGTATGTAAAACTGTCTCATTCTAACTCCAGCTCTTTGTCCGATACTCGGGTAGTGTGTCCATAGTTTGTAGGATTTTCCAAACTGTCAGTCTTGTGCCTCGGTATGTTGAGAAAGACTGAAGAGACGGGATGGAGATGACGATGATGGGATACGTCAGGAACGAGGGGAATCAGAAACACGGACAATGTGACAAATGTTTGATTCGTGGAGACAGAGATGGGGAAAGGGTGGTTGATGATAGACTTGATGCGGTTGTTGTGAAAGGAGAAGATTTGGAGAGTCGAGAGCTTCCCGTGCCAATTGCCCTTGAGATAGCAGTTGGCTCGAGACGATTAGCTTCTCTCAAATCTAAATTCGAGTTTTCACTGGCAGGCTGCACTTCGAAAAACTCTTCAGACACTTCCGTGATGTGTGCCCGACCAGAGTCACATTGATAACAGCGACAACAAGACAGCTCCAGCGGAAGCCAAAGCTGCTGTCAGGGGCAGGGGCTCCGGCGCACGGGCCCTATCAAGAAGAATTTGCTCAACCATTGGCTCGGCGCGTGTTGCGCGACGCCAGAGGAGCGTCATTACAGTGCGAGAAACTGTATAGCTCTTCCACTCGGTCTCAGCGGCTGCAGCAGCAGAGCGTTTTGCTGCAGCCCTCTCTGTTCAGAGCGACCCACTGCCCGCGGCACCTGCCGATCGAGCCCCACTAAAATTTTGGAAATCTCAACTTCATTTTCGGTATCGATTGTCGATTGCGGCCGTCACATTGAGGTGCCGGCAAAAGCATTGGGGACATACATACCTACCTACAGCAAAATGTTCCCCGTTAAAGGGCTGAGCGTCTCAGCCGACAAGCTCAAGGTCGAGCCAGGCGCCATCGTGGGCACTGCCCCTGCTGCCCCAGCGCCTGCGTCGGCTCCCGCTGTCTCTTCTTCGAAACCATCCAAGAAGAGGAAGAGGCATGGCGGTGACAAGGACGTCAATGTTGATGCGTCCAATTTGGTAGATCTCTGGGAGAAGGTGATTGAGCAAAAGAAAGAGGGGGTTGCTGATGGTGTCAAGAAGCATGAGAATAAGCGGTTGAAGAAGGAACATGAGGGTCAGGGTGAGAAGCTGAGCAACAGCAACAACGATGGCAATCAGGGGGAGCGGAAGAACAACAAGAAGAAGAATAAGAACAAGAATAAGAACCAGGGAGAGCATGGCATTCAGGTTGCACAGAAGAAGGGTCCCAAGAAGGTTGAGGGGGAGGAGGACGAGGACGACAACAACGACGACGCCGACGAGTGGGAGGGCATTGATGAGGACGAGAAGCATGCTTCTTCTGAGAAGCCAACCCCCAAGAAGGACGACAAGAAGCAGCAACAGCTTCAACAACAGCAACAACAAAAGAAGCAGCAAAAAAACCAAGAAAAAGACAACCGCAATGGCACCACCTCCAACTGGCAACAGGACAAACCGCAGCCCAAGACGGCTACTCCCGCACCCAAACTAACCCCTCTCCAAGCCTCTATGCGCGAGAAACTCATCTCCGCCCGCTTCCGTCACCTCAACGAAACCCTCTACACTCGCCCCTCGACCGAAGCCTTCAAGCTATTCGAAGAGTCCCCCGAAATGTTCACCGAGTACCACGAAGGCTTCCGTCGCCAAGTCGACGTCTGGCCCGAGAACCCCGTCGATGTCTACATCAAGGAGATTAAAGAGCGGGCTAAGGTTCGGTTCGCTCCCAAGATTAGCGGGGGAGCGGAAGGGGGAAAGAGTTTGCCTCCGGCAAGGTTCCCCCTGCCGAGGGACCAAAAGACAAAGGTGTGCACGATTGCGGATTTGGGTTGCGGCGATGCCAAACTGGCGAAGACGCTCGTTCCTCTGAAACAGAAACTCCGTTTGGAGATTCACAGTTTTGACTTACAGACCGGAGGATGCGAGCTCGTCACGCGGGCGGATATCGCCAACCTGCCGTTGCCAGACAACTCCGTTGACCTGGCCATCTTCTGCTTGGCGCTCATGGGCACCAACTGGCTCGACTTTGTCGAAGAAGCGTACCGCATTCTGCGCTGGCGCGGTGAGCTCTGGGTGGCCGAGATCAAGTCTCGGTTTGCAGGCTCCCAGGCCAGAGTCAAGCAGCCCCCTCAAAAGAAGGTCGTTGCGCATAGCGTCGGCAAGCGCAAGAAGGGCTCTGCCCTTGCTGTCGCAGAAGAAGAAGAAGGCGATCCCGAACAAAACAACCTCGACCTTGCAGTGCACGTCGACGGCGACACCTCCAAGCTCAAGAAACCCCACGAAACGGACATTACCGCTTTCGTTGAGGCCCTAAAACGTCGCGGCTTTTTGCTCAACCGCGATTTTGGCGACAACTCCGTGGACATGGGCAACAAGATGTTTGTGCGGATGCACTTTGTCAAGGCGGCGGTGCCGACGAGGGGGAAGTGCGTTCCGAAGGATGGACAGGAAGATACTACTAAGAACAAGAAGGGGGGCAAAAGCCAAAACCGAAGTTTATTGAAGAGAAGGATGAACAGGAAGAGGTGAAGGATGAGGCGGCTGTGTTAAAGCCTTGTGTTTATAAGATTCGGTGAGAAAAGGGCATGGGGGAATAGGTGGGGGGAGAGGGGGGGAAGTGGGAGTATATGGATCAGCAGGACTGGGGTACGTTGCTCCTGACTCGGTCCCTTGCGAGAGATGTGATCGATGATCGGTAATAGCATGGACAGTCAAGAGGATGTGTTTTTTATGTAGGCAATAGGTATTGGGGAAAATAAAATGGGTTTTGTCATTAAATATATATATATATATATATATTACGAAAAAAAACTTGTTCCATGATAAGAGGTGAGGGTGGTGATCATGAGGCGTGTCTTGTATCAGAAATCTCTTGCCAGAGTTAGTGGTCAGAAGAACCAGGGTTCTTTTGAGTAACAAATCCAATCAACTGCACACTGAAGTTGAAGGAAACCTTACATCCATGAGAAATCCTCATTCAACAGCTCTAGCTGTCAGTGACCATGAATTTTAAGAGAGAGAGAGAGAGAGAGAGAGAGGCGAGCTCTTCAATTTATCCTTGTGACCATCGATCTCGTGAAGCGAACGCAACAAATGCCGGTTGCTGAATGCTACCGTAGATGATGATCCTCGGTTTATTGTCTACGTCTCTCGCTCATGTAATGTTTCCCCATCCTACCGCCTAGCCTAACCCACTTGTAAAAGAGAAAAGCCTATGCAACTGTGCCTGCCATTTACCATTTGTTTGTCTGACCTATCTGCCCAGAGTAGAAAAGAAAAAAGTTCTTTGATTAAAAGCCATTCCATGCATCCATTTGTTCTTTTTGTTCCATGTCTTTACTGTCTCGTTATCGAGCAACAGAGCAAACGTTCATCATCAGTCGTGTTGAACACCCATATGGTTCGCTCCCCAAGCGTCAATCCTGGAAGATCAAACTCGCTGCATACTCCACATTCCCACCCGTCGCCTCCAGCGCCTGAATGGCCCTCTGCTCCGACGCACCCAGCGCCATCAGCTGATCGATATGCTCTCTAGGGAACTGAGGCCGTGGTGGCGCACTTGGTCTTGCCGCTGCTTGTGATGATGATGGCCCGGCAGTAACAGCCCCAGACCGCTGCCCGATACTAGTCCCAGCCGGCCCAGGCACCGTCGGCTCACGATGGATCGCATCCTCCGTTTCCTTGGGGATATCCGCTTCGCCCAAGAAGGGAATCTCAACCCCTTGGATGACAAGCTTATCCTTCTTGAGATCGATACAAGCCTGGTGCCGGCGAAGCATGTCCAGGCCGAGCAGGAGCTCGACGGACTTGCCTTCCATGACGGTGAAAGAGCAGGGTAGGAAGAGAGGGCCGATCTTAATCTGCGCTGAGTGCACGCGGCCGATGATGTTGGCGGTGCCGACGCCGCGGGCTACGCCGGCGAATCGCTTGTCAACGAGGCGCATTATGCCACAGGCTTCGGCGCAGGACGGGGACATGATGGTTGCTTGGGCGCCGGAGTCGACCAGCGCTTTCACCTTGTAGCCGTTTACTTCGACCTCGATGTAGAGCATGTGGACGACGCCGAAGACTAGACGTCAAATGTCAGCTTTGGGACATGAGAGGGGAGGTGAAAAAAAAAAACAAATCACCTGGGGAGACCTACCCTCCGGATTATGCTCCATCGCATTCTGCAAGTTCTCCATGACCCTCTCCTGGCGAATGATCTCCTCAATCTTCGCCTGCGCCTCGGGATCAAAAGGATCCGCATTCAGCAGCGCGATCTGGCGCTGTCTCTCGGCGCGCTCCCTGCGCTCCCTCTCCAAACTCTCGGCATACATCCTTGCAAACCGCACGGGATCTTCCAACGCCGCCGCCAAATCAGGCCTCGTCCGGCTCAGCTCTGCCTTGAGGTTCGGATCGCCCAGAAGCTGCAGGCGGATCATCTCCGGGTCCTGCTCCATGTATCCTGCCTGTCTCTCAGCGGCAGATGGGCCGGGTCTACTCGACCCGCGCATGCCGCGCACGTGCAGGGCCAGCATGTCCCCGTCGGTCACGCCTAGCTCGGCGAGGGTCTTGGAATTTTGGTCCGGGGTCAGCAGGTTGCCGTTGTGGTAGAGGTGCTGGGCGGTCGGGTGGAAGCCCGTCTCGACTTGGATCGAGCTGCGGAGGGTTTCGATGGTCATTTCGGGGTAGACTTCCAGAGAGAGGAGGTCCGTGTCGTCGCCCTCAGGTTGGGGATCGGAGTTGGTGATGGTCAGGGTGATGCGCCTGGTTGGGGGTTAGGGGGTTAGTAGGGGGGGGGGGGGGATTTAGAGAAGGGGATTGAGGGTTGGATCATAGGAGGAAGAACTCACATCTTGGTTGGTTGGTAGTCTGGAGAGTTGATGTTGTGTTCAGTTGATGGAGGAGAAAGGGTCAGGCCAGACACAAGGCTGATATCTGAACTGTCGGTATGTGGTAGGTAGTTTGCCGAGGAGAAAGAAAGAAAACTGAGAGTCGAGTGTGTCTAGCTGTTGGTGGGGTGGGGGGAGGGTGGGAGGGAATCGAGGAAAGAAATGCGGAACAAACAGAGCAATCAATGCTTTGCTCTCCGGAAGCTATCTGCAGATCAGAAGATAAACACGGGCTTCGCTCACAAGTGTCAGCGTCGTCGTCGGATGACAACTTTGGTTGAACACCCAGGCCATGAACTATTTGAAACTGCTAGCCCAGAGCAACGAAACGCAACGCACGCCCTTACTCTCTTGAGACTACCTCAAGTAGGTAGGGAAGCTCCTCGTTCACTCAGAGGGACAGGTGGAGTGAAGGAGGGGCTGGTCCGCAGTGGTCCGCCGCAAGTGGAGCCTCTTTGGGGCCTGGGCAAAGAATCAAACGGCACAGGGGTGTTTGCCTCAGAAACATCGCTCAAGATGCGGGGTGTTTGGCTCCAGCGCCACGGACTGCGGTCCACGAGGAGGAGCTCGGCCAGTGGGAATTTGAACTAAGTGGTTTTTCTCGATCTTCTCTTTGCACTGTTGAGAATTCCGATGGAATTCATTGCAGTTGGCGATCGAATTATTGAACGGATTGTGTTGCAGAGACAAACTGTGAATGGAATTTTAAAAAATAAAAAGAAGTTCTCCAGATCAGCTTTTATCTAGGAGCAGCCCCGCCAAGCTCCAAGCATATCTCAAGCATGCGTCTGTCTATTCCTGGAGCTCATCCATGACAGAATGACAGAACATGGGCAGATCACAGGTCTGCTTCATCAGACAGCAGTGATGACGTGGGTAGTTCATACGGGTGAAGCTCCTGGTCCAGTCATCATAGCAAGCCTGGAACCCGCATAACTTGCCTCATCATACTCTTACACTCCCACCAGTCACAACTGCAGTCAGTCACCTGGCCTGGACTGGTCTTGCACGACACTCTGGCACTCTGGCACTTCCATCCATCCATCCACGGCATCGGCTAAAACAGGTGTCATCCGCACGACGAGACATTGAGACATGCAGGCCGGGACCGCGGAGAATTTGGCCTGGGCGGCGTGTATGTGTTCTTGTGTGCCTGTGACTGCCCAGTTCTTCAACGGCTTATGGCTTGGTTTGTGATCAATGTCTGTGTTCATGTCCTTCCACGTCCTGTCCATTTGTGCGAGTTTCTCATGGAATTCACTTTCTGTATGGGTGTGTCTGCTGGGGCATTTGCTGCCGATATTGCATGGATGGAGGAGGGTAACTACCCGTCTCGTCCCGGGTTTCTGGTACCATCCATCCATGGCGAGCCTTCTAGGGTAGTAAGGCTAGCCCTGCTGCTATCCTGCTGCCTTGAGCAGCTCGATGCTGGATGCACGGAAGCATTCAGTCCTGGTGTGGCATCTTTAGAACTGGCACCTGACTTAGACTTCGATGGTGTTCTGCCGTCAAGGTTCTTGTCCCTTACACAGTGAACCATTCAACACATGCTGTATTGAGCTTTTACGTACCCAGGCAGGAGAGTGCATTGCAGATTATCTCAATACCCCGCTGCCTTATCTCGAAATTCAGTCAAAACGACGCAAAGTTCACTAGAAGGGCATGCTCTATGATTGAGCCACTGTGCTCTACAACTTTCGCAGGTTGTGGAGGGTAATAGTATTTTTTTTTATTGCCTGACGAATAGCATTTGCTTGACACTGGTCCTTGGACCTGCCTTCCCAAACCCAATCCCAACCACCATCTGCAGACCATCTTGGCTCGCATCATCTAATCATCAGAAGTCGGTTGCCAACCTCCAACGGCTTCAAAATAAACAGAACGCCGAACCCTTTTACTACCATCAACTTGCTACCATAACCAGACGGGCAGAACGTAGCGACACCCGCGGCAGCTAGGTATACTATTTATTTCGGGGAAGCTACCGTACCTCGCAGGAGTAGCTAGTCTCAAACTAAGCCAGTCCAGAGTCCAGACCTGCCCTTAGGTCCTGTCTGGTCTGCCCCTCATCCACAGCGGCTCGCCCCTCCTCAACTGTGGCCCTCCCATCCTCGCAACCTCAGCCTCGCTCGGCTCAAAAAGCTGAGGCTAAGCTAGGGCAATGGTTGTTTCCGACAGTCCCGCCGCGGCAACGGCTTCCGAGGCGGGCGACTCGGCCCGGGCCAGCAACAGCAGCATCAACCTTTCCGCAGCGCCCACGTTCCCGCACGAAACGCCACACTGTCCTGGTCATGATGTTACCACTGCCCCTGACAGTGAGACGAACAACGTCAACACAGCAGTGGTACCCGATCTAACAGCCACAACGGACCCCGACTCGGATGCCGTCGACGAGACGTCGGATGTCGACGGCGACTTTGCCACGCTGCAGAAGATGTTGAGCCAGAAGCGCCGCGCGGCCAAGGACAGCCCCGAGGCCCGGCTGCAAAAGGCGCTGCCCTTTGTCCCGACCTTTGCGCCCAATATTCGACCGCTGACCATTGCCGATGTGGATGCCTGCGTTGCGCTCGAGAATGCTGCCTTCCCTAACCCGGAGCATCGCGCTACTCGCGATAAGGTAGCTTCTCTCTTTAACAAGCCCCTCATAGCTTAAGCAATGGCTAATGCTTTGACACAGTTCGAATACCGCCTAACTGTCTGCCCCGAACTCTCGCTCGGCGTCTTCATCACCATCGTCCCCTCGCAAGCCCACTCCTTCTTCGGTGACGCTACCACTGCTGCCGAAAAGCTCGAAACCCTGCCCTACGCCCGCCCCGTCGAGACCGACCGTGCAGACGGCGCCGTCAGTTTGTTACTTGCACACATCGTCTCGACGCGCTGCCGCGGCGCCATCATCACGGACGCGGATATGGCCGTGCCCGACGGCTGGCGCTCGCTGAATGGGAAGTCCACGGAGGTCGGGCATCAAGAGACTGCGGGAACGGTCGGGCTGCATTCATTGGCGGTGTTGCCCAGGCTTCAGAGGTGTGGCATTGGGCAGTTAATTATGAAGGCTTTTCTGGATCAGATGCGGAATATGGGGTTGGTGGAGAGGGTGGCGTTGATTTGCCAGGAGGTGGGTGAGCGCCTGTTCCGTGATTGCAGGGTGTACAGTGTTTGAGAACTTGAGAGGCTAACAAGGGTGTTGCAGAACCTTATTTCGTATTATGAAAGGACGGGATTTAAGCACGCCGGAGAGAGTAGAGTTAGGTATGGGGGTGGTGGCTGGCATGATATGGTGAGTGTAACTATCCCCTGCGACTCTGTTAATCATAGTATCGCTGCTAATCGGCCCAGGTATATGACCTCCCGCGCCAGCCGGCCAAACCAGGCCTGGCTCTCTAGGAGAGAGAGGTTCAGGTCGACGGTACTGATTCACCGCCGGATATTACGATTGAGGTGTCTTTGGATCCCCCAAGTATCAAAGTTGACGGCGTTGAAGTTGATCAAATCGAACTGAATGTGCCACGGAAATAGACTAGGCACAAGGAGTAAACTCCTAGTCAGCGAAGATGCAGCGGATAACAGTAACGCTGCTTTTTGTTTTGTGTTTTTTTTTTCCCTCGACTTTTCATACCCTACTAAACAGATTTGTTGTGTTTTTTTTTTTCCTGATATTTGTTTCGGGCTGTTGGGCTGCCGGATCGAGGGTCATGGTGGATAAAACCAACCTACCTACCTTAGATATTAGGTGCTTAGGCAGTATCAAAACCCAAAAAGTACATACCCCTCCTCAGAGGGTAGGGCCAATTCTTGAGCCCCTCTAACCGCCTGGTCTATTCTAACCATGATATCAAGTGCGTGTACGAAACAATTGAGGTTACGCTCTGTCTACGCCCGCTCAATCTGTAGCCTTATACTTAGCCCTATACTCCTCCGTCTTCCTAATATCCTCCTCCGACGCCAGCCCCTTCATACCCGCAATTATATCATCCAGCGTCAAAATCGCAATAATCGGCAACCCATACTCCTTCCTCAGCTCCCCAATCGCGCTCGGCATCGGCTTGCTATCATCGCCATCCGGCGACGGCAACTTCTCCTGCCGATCCAGCGCAACCACAATGCCCGCCACTTCGCCTCCCTCCTTCTGGATCTTGGCAATCGCCTCCCGCTTGGCTGTGCCGGCGGTAATCACGTCGTCAACAATCAGCACCCTCTTCCCCTTCAGCGGAGCGCCGACAATATTCCCCCCCTCCCCATGATCCTTCGCTTCTTTCCGATCAAAAGAATAACACTTATCCCCAAATTTTTCGGGGTTCAGTTGTCCCAAACGGATGGTAGCTGCTGTGGCTAGGGGGATGCCCTTGTAGGCCGGGCCGAAGATAACATCGAAGTCGCCGAGGGCGCCCGAAGCACGGGCCTCGGCGATGGCCTTTGCGTAGGCAGTCGCGATCGCCTCGAGAAGGTCGGCGCGGTAGAAGTCGCCGGCGTTGAAGAAGTATGGAGAGATGCGCTTGGACTTGAGCTCGAAGGAGCCGAATTTGAGGACACCGCCTGTGATGGCGGCGTGGAGGAAGGCTTGTTTGTAGTCGGGAAGGGCAGACATTTTGATCTTGGTCAGGAACTTTCCTGGTGAATTTTCTCGGGGGAAGGTGTTCAATGGAGGGGTTAAAAACGACGACGAGGATGGTGAACTTGCAGTTGCTGCCCCTCCATATCGTCGCCCGTCAACTCTCCATGGTGGGGCACGGCAGGTGAAATTTTGGCGGGGTCACCTCGGCGTCCCTTGCCCCCCCCCTCCCCACCTCGAAAAAAGCTTGGGGCTTCGCCTCTTGTGCTCGCAGGCGACGAAATCTTGGCAAGTGGATACTTGTGGCTCTCACCGCCCTTCTTATCTTATCGATCGACAGCCGTGCTCACTGGCTGGGCAGAAGTGCGGAACGAGGAAAAAAAATATTTCGAGGGGGGGGAAACAGACAGACTGAGAGGTCATTGTGATTTGAGAGCGCTGCCGGCATATCGAGACACCGCCCCGCTGCCAGGCTGCTGCTCCTCCGTCTGTTTTGCAGCAACCTCTTTTTTTTTCGTTCTTACTTTTCAGGGACAACAGCTATAGACAGTTGCCCGCCGCCATGACTGGGTGGAAAGACATCCCTCCTGTGCCGACGTAAGAATCGCATTGTCCACAGGAATTGCGGAAGTTTTGAGACTGACGACCTCGACAGGGCGCAGGAGTTTATTGATATCGTTCTTTCGTAAGTCTTGGACCGGCAATCAAATTGCATGTTTAGCGGGCTTTGACTGACAGAATAATAGCCGGACTCAGAGGCGACTGCCCACTCAAAGTGCGTTGACTAAAAGGGTGCGATAGTGATGTATTAGGATCGTTGACTAACATAGATCTGTCTAGTCCGTCCTGGATTTAAGAGTAAGACGTCCTGTCGCAAGGCTCAAAAATACAGCCAGATAGTCGCTGACATGGTGCGAAACAGTTAGCAGAATTCGGGCCTTCTACACCCGCAAGGTCAAGTCAGTATCACCGTTGCCATCGACCACACCCCAAACCAGGGGCTAACCCCCCTCCAGGTTCACCCAGGAAACATGCAGCGAGAAGTTCGGCGCCATCATTTCCAGCTTCCCCGTCCTCAGCGACCAGCATCCCTTCCACCGCGACCTGATGAACATCCTCTACGGTGAGCCGTCCTGGCCTTTATGGGAGGATTAGGGCAGCAATTAACCTTGGCGCTTAGATGCCGACCACTTCAAGGTTGCCCTCGGCCAGATCTCGACCGCCAAGAACCTGATTGAGACCATCTCCCGCGACTACGTGCGCCTGCTCAAGTATGCGCAGAGCTTGTACCAGTGCAAGCAGCTCAAGCGGGCCGCCCTCGGCCGCATGGCCACCCTGATCAAGCGCCTCAAGGACCCCCTCATTTATCTCGACCAGGTCCGCCAGCACTTGGCTAGGTTACCCGATATCAACCCCACGACTCGTACTCTACTTGTTGCTGGCTTCCCTAATGTCGGCAAGAGTTCGTTTGTGCGCTCGGTCACACGGGCTGATACCCCTGTTGAGCCGTATGCTTTCGTAAGTGTGCTGCTTCTGGCTGAAATACAGAATCAATGCTGACAGTTGAACAGACAACGAAGAGCTTGGTACGTGGCCTAACCGGGCAAATCACGAGATGATATACTGACAGCAGGGAAGTTCGTCGGTCACCTCGACTATAAGTACCTTCGCTACCAAGTAATAGACACTCCGGGAATGTATGTCACCCCTGAGGATCCCCACAGGCACAGCAGCATGCTAACTTCTGCAGTCTGGATCATCCTCTTGAAGAGATGAATACCATCGAAATGCAGAGCGTCACAGCCCTGGCGCATCTCCGTGCTGCCGTCCTCTACTTCATGGACATCAGCGAGCAGTGCGGCTTCTCGCTCAAGGCCCAGATCAACCTGTTCAAGTCCATCAAGCCGCTGTTCGCCAACAAGATGGTCTTCATCGTCCTCAACAAGATGGATATCAAGAAGTTCGAGGAGCTGGACCCCGAGATGCAGCAGGAGATCAACGACCTCACCAAGTCCGGCGAAGTCGAGATTCTGCGCGCATCCTGCGCCACGCAGGAGGGTGTCCAGGAAGTAAAGAACCACGTCTGTGAGCGGTTGCTGGTCGAGCGAGTCTCTCAGAAGCT
Organism: Thermochaetoides thermophila DSM 1495; assembly: GCF_000221225.1. Classification (NCBI taxonomy): domain Eukaryota; kingdom Fungi; phylum Ascomycota; class Sordariomycetes; order Sordariales; family Chaetomiaceae; genus Thermochaetoides; species Thermochaetoides thermophila. The sequence continues at coordinate 3,223,093 of NW_006383032.1, forward strand.
CAAGGCAGGCACCCACAGCAACGGCAACATCGGTACCCGTCTGCAGGAGGTCATGGCCCGCATCCACGTCGCCACGCCCATGGACGGCACCACCCGCGAGACCTTCATCCCCGAGGCCGTCAAGAACCTCAAGAAGTACGACAAGAACGACCCGAATCGGCGCGTCCTGGCCCGGGACATCGAGGAGGCCAACGGTGGCGCGGGCGTCTTCAACGTCGACTTGCGCAAGGACTGGATCCTAGAGAATCCCGAGTGGAAGTACGACAAGATCCCCGAGATCTTCGACGGCAAGAACGTCTACGACTACATCGACCCGGACATCGACGCCAAGCTGCAAGCTCTCGAGGAAGAAGAAGAGCGCCTCGAGAAGGAAGGCTTCTATGACGAGGACGACGACCTGCCCGACGAGGAGGAGGAAGAAATTCTCCAAAAGGCCGAGTATATCCGCGAGCAGCACGCGCTCATCCGCAACGAGGCCAAGATGCGCAAGTCCCTCAAGAACCGCGCCATCATCCCCCGCAAGGCGGTCAAGAAGCCCCTCTCCCAGCTCGAGGACCACCTCGACCAGCTCGGCGTCGACACCGAGGCCATCGGTCTGCGCGCCCGCGCCCAGACGGCGCAGTCCTCGCGCGGCCGCTCGCTCGTGCGCTCCCGTGGCACCACCGCCGATCCGGACGCCATGGATATCGACGACGGTGCCGCTTCGGCCAAAGAGAGGCTTGCTCGCTCGCGCAGCCGCGCTCGATCGGTCGCCGCTACCAACCGTCTGCAGGACGGCGTGCAGGGTACGACGCTGCGGTCGAAGGCCGAGAGGCAGGCCAAGCTGGCGCAGAGAAAGATGAATCGCATGGCCAGGCAGGGAGAGGCGGATCGGCATATTCATGCTTCGATGCCGAAGCATTTGGTACGTCCCAACCTTTGGAGGATTGAAGTGAAGTTAGTTCTGACGTTGTGTGTGTGTACAGTTCTCCGGCAAGCGGACGATTGGCAAGACAGACCGTCGTTAAGTTTTCACACATGCTCGATTTTGGTTCCGTTATGTTGGGGTTGACTGGCAGGTTGGTTGGGTGGAGGGTTTACATCTGGCAGGCAGTAGTGGTGGTAATGATGCGATACCTACATACATACATCAATCATGAACCCATATTCTCGCATACTCTAGGGGTGTTGAACGACACAAAAAGGATGAAATACCATGAAGGTGAAGAGGATCAGGGAAATTAACATCGAGGAGAGAGGAACAACCGGGAGGGGAAGAACAGGTCCAGAAAGGCTTTGGGGGTGGGGGGAAGGGGGGAATCAAAGGAAAAAAACAAAAAGAGGGGGGGTAAGAACGGCTACTTTTCTCGTATGTTTGGTTTTGTAACATGGCGCTCTGGGTCGATTATATAGTATGCTATTACATATGGTTTTCGTACAGTTTGTTCTCGTTGCTCTTTGCTTGGCCGTGTGTCCATTTCTCAAGAGACATGCTCTTTTTTTCTGCTCCTATGCTGATTGGACCTCAGACGGAGCCCTTCCCACAAGTAGGTACCGTACGTTAGGGGAACTCGAGCCTGGTAGCAGGATACAGAGACATACTCTACAGCAAAGTTTTGAAACGAATGGGTTTCATGGGTTGTCTCTTCTACCCAGAATCAAGGATCATTGCTTAACTGTCCACCTCTGAATCTAGAAGCACTTAACCAACTAAAAGTGGCCACGATTATGTTTCAAATCATTATTATATTCGCATACGCGAACAGTATATCCATCCATCCCTTCGCCCACCGACCAGGCGAACAAGGCGTAACATCCATCAAGTAACTCCCACTTCGACAGCTACCACTTAATTCTCCCCGTCCAACCCCCATTAGAGGAACCCTTTCCCCTCGTATATATATAGCTTACTCTGCAGCAACCTGGATCCCCTCCCTAAGCCCCTCGACAACGAGCTCCTCGCCCGACAGACGACGATAGATATCCTTGACATCGTCAGTAGTGGTCTCGAAGTGCGAGGTGGCGTCGTAGCTCTTGGAGATGTAGATGTTGTCGCTGCGGCCGTCGCTGATGGGCTCGTAGAGGGGGATCGGCGGGCCCTGTTTTACCCATACCGTCAGCACAAATTATTTTCGTGTAGGGAAAAAAAAAAAAAGGGGGGGGGGGGAGAAGAAGATGAGGGACTCACCATGAACTGCTCCTCGATCTTGCCCAGGCGCTCCAGACCCGGCTGCAGCTCAAGGTGGTGGTTGGCCGAGGTCTCGGCGATGGTGGACACGATGGCGATCCAGTAGCCCTTGGGGCAGACGTTGTGGGCCGAGGAGACGCAGGCGATGTAAATGTCTACGTATTATCACGAGGGTCAGTGGAGCGCCATTCCAGCAAGCGAAATGAGCCCTTAATATAAATGAAGACCTACCATTCTTCCGACCAACCTGGCTCTGTGGAATAATAATCTGGCACGAATCGCTATCGTTGGTCTGGGCAATAGGGTGCTTCAAGATGCAGATGGCACGCAGGACATGGCCAACGACGCGCACCTTGCCGGGGAAGTAGCTCGGATCGCCGAGAATCATCTTGGCACGCGTCTCGAACTTCATCTCGGGCTCCATGCCGCGCATGGTAGCCTTGATGCCGACTGCCTTCTCGCCCTCGTAGATGATCTCGTCGACGCTCGTGTTGAGCATGTAGGTGCCGCCGTAGATGGCGCTAAGGCGCGCAAAGCCCTGCGGCAGCTCGCCCAGCCCGTACAGCGGGTAGATGTAGGGGGACTTGCCGTAGCGCGCCACGCTGTTGCCGTACAGGCGCAGCCGCTCGATCGCCTCGGGCGCGCCGCCCGGGACGTCCATGTAGTCGTCAGTTAGGTAGAGCGCCATGGCGTGCCCGCAGAAGTCGCGGGTCGGGGCTTCCAGGCCGAACTTATCGTAGACGTCTCTCATGGTGCACGTGCTCATGTCGAGACCTGGGGGAGGTTAGCGGCTGTGGCAGAGCCAACTGGGAGTTTCACAGATAGCACACCCACCCTTGTGTGTCGAGGGATCCTTAGGATCAAACTGGCCGATCCACTCGATAAACGTCTTCATGCGACGCTTCTCGAAGATGCCCATCAGCGGGCTCTTGAGGGCCTCGGCAGCATCTGACGGCACCTTGGCCACAGTGGCCTTGGAGCCAGCGCCCTGCTGGACATAGCTACCGGCGACTTGCTTGAACTCGAGGTAGCGGGTGACGTCAGTGGAGACGAGGATGTTGGTGAGCTCGCCCGACGACATGAGGAACTTGGGGATGAGGTCGATGTTCCAGTCGTTCAGGCGGCCGTACTGCTTCCACGGTTCCGTGCCCGGCTGGTAGTTGCCATACTTCTTGAAGAGCTGTCGTGGGGAATTGTGTCAGCTGTGTGTATGCGGGGGAGCTTGGAGCCTTCGTTAGGCTCGTTCAGGGGCATACCTGCTCGAGGTTGAGGGAAGCCGCCTCACTATGGGAGATAGGTCAGCTTTTCTGTCTACTCGTTGATGGATGGAGGTAGAGGACCGACTACACACCCGCCATAGTGGTCGTTGCGGTCAATGTGCAGCACCTTCTTCCCCTTGACGGAGAGCACACCCGACAGGATGCACTCGGTCAACCCTGTGCCCAGCACGATGGCGTCGTACTCGGGGGCAATCTCGTCGGCCATGGTGGAGGATGTGCGTGCCTGTGTGTATGCCGAAGGGAGTGGTGGTAGTGTACTGTGTAGAGTTGAGGTGCGGTCGAGAAGTGGATGTCCCGTTGGGCTGCTAGACACAGGAGTGGTTCAGGTCCAGGAGCTCCCACGCTAAGGTCGGTCAGTGACCGGGAGGGATGGTGGAGGTAAGAGGAAGAAACTGGCGGACAGGTAGGACGACAGAAAGGTCACGAAACCAAAAGATTGCACACGGGGTTCTGTCCAGCTGCAATCTTTTCGCGTTGGTATTTTAATGCACGTTAATTTGGCTTATTTGTCCTTGTTCCAGCTTATGGCAGGGCAATAAGTAAGGAATCAGGGAGAGGCCGATCCCTGGGGGCCCAGCGGAGTGTTGGCGGGTTGCTTGGCTGCTCTCAGCGCGCGCTGCGTGGTCCAGTTGCTGTGGTGCAGGCCCTGTGGTGGTGGGTGGGGGGGGGGAGTTTCTCTCTTGGTGAGGGGTGGAGTTGCCCCGCTCTAGACCCCTTGTCCCCTCTCACCCAGTCCCCTTCCTTGGGAAACGCCCAGAAGCGGTCAACTGGATCAACTGCCGCCTGCGAATCTCTGATTCGCCTATGATTCGATGCTTGGCCTCAGGCGGTCTGGGACTGGTCTCGTCTGGGTCTCGACTGATTTTATCATTTATTAATGCCGACGCCGTCCAACTTGAACAAGTGTTGAACAGCCCAAAGCGCAGCAAAAGTAAGTCGTGACAGCCCGCTGGATGACTTGTGGATGACTTGTCCTCTGGCAGCCAACCGATAACCAAGGAGAAAATGAAATGCCGCCTTTCCTCTAAAAAGTGGCATATCATCATGACATTTTCGGTTCATGATTCATGGCTCACACCTACCTACACATACCTCCCAGAGACCCCAGTGCCAGAATGCCAATGTTCCGCCCAACGTGAAAATGTTCAATACACTATCTGTACAGGTATATGTCGAAGCCAACGGCGCCCATGTAACGGCGTCAAGTCGTCGTAGAGGTGGAAAATATATGTATGGTACACGCGCATCCAATCTGAAGCCTCTTATCTCCCATAAGGCCAGATGGATGTCCGAGACGCTCGCCCTCCGCGTTGCTGCTTCTCCCCTTTATCTATCACCCCTATCATTCATGAAAGTGTGTACTCATAACCTGGTCTCAGCTTGCTGCGACTGCGAGGCTGACGTGGTTATCATGGCCGGGTCAACTGCCGCTTCAACAGCAGCTTTCTCAGCCTGCCCCTCCGCAGCCTGCGGCTCGCCCTCTGCCGGCTCCTCCGATTCCAGGTATTGCCGCGGCGTGAAGGCCGGGCCGTTGCCAGACAGATCTACCTCGGGATCGTTCTCCGCCAGCTTGCGCGCATCCTCCCACAAATAGAACCGTTCCGTTAGGACGTGCTTAATAGCGCGCATGGTTGAGCGCACCTGTGAGATATTCACTTGTCAGCACTCTGCTCTTCCACACAATGACTTCTCCAAAGAAGATGATGAAGCCCAACTCACCGTACGATCCCTCGCTTCAGCCTCCGCTTCACCAAACCCTAACTTCTGCTTCCTCCTCTCCCAATTGGCCGTAGCAATGCGATTCCTCTCCTTGACACACACCCACCAAAGCTTGTGCAAATCCTCCCAGCTCTTATGCCTCAACTCCTCAACCGTCCAGGCCCGCCCATGCGCAGCATCCTGTTCCGGCGTCTGCACGATCTTCTTCCGGTCATAGAAGAACTCCCACAGTCCGTGGTTCGGATCCGTCTCGATCGGCGGCAGGGCTTCCTTGGAAACAGGCCGCGGCAGGGGCTCGTCGGACATAGAGAGACGCCAGCGTGTGCCGGTCCGGCGGATGGCGGACTCGCCGCGCTTCTTGCTGTAGTCCCGGTTGTCGCGGGCGCCGGGGTACTTGTGGCGCTTGAGGAGGACGGCCGTCGTGGAGATAGATGCAATCTGCTGGTGCGGGAGGAGAGCGGACAGTGTCTGACGGGGGGTGACTGCTGCCGTGGCTGCCGTCGTCGTCGTTGAAGATATCCTGCCGAGGGCGCCCATAGCGGGGCGAATTGCGGCCGAGGAGGCCATTGGTGGTGAGGGATGAGGGACAGGAAGGGGGGAAACGGTCGAGGGGATCTAGACGTAGGGGAGAGAAAGAAAGGGCTTCGCGTCACCCCCTAGTCGAGTAATTGGCGTGGACTGGAACTGTCCGTTTGTCCTCAGAAGCCAGTGATACTGGACCGGCAGCAACACCTCTCAGGTCGAGGTTCGCAGCAGTCAGTCCCACGCCCACGCTCTGCAGTTGCACACTCTGAAAATTTGGGTGGCCCGAGCGTCTTGCTTCCGTTGAGCCACCTGCAGCCTTGCAGCCTTGCAGCCTCGCCGGGTCGACCCGAGAGAGTCTCGGCAGCTGTTCACAGCTGGTGGCAGCTGATGGGATAAGTTCACCTCGCTTCCCCGTTCATGTGCGGCAGGACGACGACTTACAACAAGTTCATCATTCAATTCTGGGGCCCATCATAAAATAATGTCCCTGAGAGTCTGAACCTCCCATTTGGCCTACACAGACCCATAATATATTATTTACCAAATCAGGATGTCCCTCTTTCAGTATGTTTCTCGTCTTTCGCTCTCCTATCCCTCCTGAAATTTCTCGACCCCTTGAGCCTGACCTCAAACACACAATAACCCACTAACTGGTCCCAAGGTCCTATCGCAACCTCTCACCCAAAGCTCGTCTAGGCGTGGGGCTTGGCCTTCTAGCCTGGGGGTTTTTGGGCCTCAACTATGGCGATGAGATTGGCGAGAAACTTTTTGGTCTCAAGCCCACCGAGCAAGACAAAGCCGAGTTGGAGCGGCTCAAACCCAAGATCCATGTCATGCCTAGGGAGAAGTGAACCACTCTGCCTGTTCCTTGCTCGTCAGACGAGCTTCAAGAGTATATGTTGCTTACGATTTATTAGTGAATCATCGTCAAGTCGAAGTGGATGATGGAGTGCTTGGATGGTATGCTGATAGTGTTCAGGTCAAGGTCTGAAAAGGAGTGACATGGTGGGCTGGGCAGCCTGATAATGGTGCCCAAGGTTTTAATGACATATACCTCATGTACAATATCATGCACATTTCCATGACGCATACTAGATGGAGTGGTCCAATAAGTTTGGAAGAGAGTCTTTGAGCATGTGCCATTTACTCAAATGCTCGATCACAGGTGCAGTTAGGGCTCAAGACTGTCCAAGATGGAGGAGACAGCTGCGTTCAGAGGTTCTTGATATGAAGGGTCAGGACTTTGGGCAGTATAACCCTCGAGCAATCGCAGCTCGAATACAGACACAGATCTACGGCGAAGACCATCAGTCTATACCAGAATCCTTGTTCTCAAGGCCTAGCAGGTTGATATCATAAGGAATCGCCAGAAAAACAACATGGTAGGTAAACAGAGTAAGCTAAGCGTATAATGGAAGGGAGAAGACAATGTACATCACACTCAACACAATATCCGGACCCTTTTTCTTCTCAGTGTTCCATGTCTCTAAGCACGCAACAGTCTTTTTTTTTCCATATTTTTCCCATGCCTTCCTTGCCGACCATACCATCATTCACCGAGACAAAGTCCAGTTGGTTAAGTAGGTAGCAGGCAGTGAGGCGCTGAGAGAAATGTGAAAAGGGAGCAGCCGCAGCAACAAGCATACTGAGACATACATACACCACATGAGCCAACTGCCTTCATGCCGAAAAAGAGCAAGTTGGTAGGAAGGTAGCAAAGAAGGTTTGGAAAACAAGGCAATCCGATCTGGTCAACTAGAATAACACAACGAAGGAAACGAGTAATACGTAATTTCGTCTCTTCCATTACCAAAAAGATTACCCCGTCAATCGTGTCGTTGACTTTGTTCCATCGGTCAAGAGCAATAGAGACGAGAGAACTTTTTTTTCGCTTTTCCCGATGTCAAAAACCCTAAACCACATACACTCACATGCACGCGCAAGATCAAGAAAAAAAAGGAGAACCGGAAAATAGAGACGCATGCACACAACCTGCCACTCTTTTGTTGTTCACTTCTCTCGGTCTATCTGCTGCTGCTGCCATTTGTTGTCGTTGTTTTGTTTGTGGATTGTGGGAGTAGTAAGAAAAAAACCTCTCTAATGCAATAAGTAGCCGTTAAGAAATCTATTTATTCACACCCCAACCCAACCATCGTTGATGCAAGCAAACAAGCCACCGTGTGCCAATCTTATGAAGGAGATGCAACAGGAAGACTTTTTGCCAATATGGATCTTTTTTTACTTTTTGTTACCCCCGGAGAGCGAGAGAGAGAAAGAGAGGGAACCAAAGAGATCGGTTGCACGCACGAACCCCTTTCTTTAGACAACATTGACGGGAGCTGGGAAAAAAGCATGATCAAAGAGGGAAAAAAAGAGAGTTAAAATAAGATGCCAAACAGGTACCCCACACACGTTTAGATAATGGTAAGGGAAAGACGACTGGAAATGCCAGAGGAGAAACGCCGGTGATGCAGAGGGAGATTGTGGCCCCAACATATTAGTGTAGGAATACCCGCGTCACATCATGGTTTCTGCGACGAAGCACGCTCCCTAAGCGGCTACGACAGCTGATGAAGGTTCGAACGACGAAAGTGGCCGAAATAATTGTGTCATGTCGAGTATCATATCCCCAGATGCCCCATAGGATGCGTCAATCGCCCCAACCGAACCAAGCTCCTCTCCGCGCGAATAAGCATCCGCGATCACATTTTGCTTTGCCGATTTCAATAATTGAAAAACGTAAGGAAACCGCTGTTCCGGTGCCGCCTGCAAATCTGCCGCCCGCATGTTCTTGAGTAGGTACATAGCCAACCAATAGAAGTGAATGCCGTCCCGAGTGAAGCCATAACGGTGAGGATTAGGATTAAGTGCCGCAGTGGCTGCTTGAGGAGAAAACTGCACAGACATGTCATAATCCCAATTGGCCTTGAACTTATCGAGCGCAGTCTGAAATGTCTTGAACGACTGCGCATCCAGCAAATTGGACCCAGGGTCGACTGGCGTGGCTCTGCCGCTGTTGTTTGCACTTGCGGTGCCCTGAGCCCCCGCGAACCAGGCATTGTTGGTAGGGATAGGCGTGCTCGAGCGGTTGATGATGGCAGAACCGCCTTCCAACCAGGCCTTGCGCATGAGGGAAAGCAGCGCATGAATTATGATGAACTTGCCAAATAGGTTGGTTGAGCCGGGCTGGATCTGGATATTGGGGTCGAGGAGAGCCTTGAGAGCCATGTGCAGCTGGGGCTGGTTCCATCTACCAGTACCGTCAGGATTAAGAAGCTTGACGGCCTCAGGACCGCGGAGCCCGAGAGCCTTCGCACAATCTTCAGCGGTCCGAGCTTCCCAAGCAGCATCATCTGATGGCAAGGGAAGGCGAATCTCGAAAGGGTCAAACTCCGGGCCAATATTGAAATAGAGGCCGAGGGCTATATCATAGGTGAAGATCATGTACATGGTACGAATGCGCTTCTCCTGCTCGACCCAGCTGAGCCAGTCAAACGGGGTGACGGCTGCGCTCTGGAGAGTGAAATCAGGGTGATGGACGGTACTATGCAGCGTGCCATTGGTCACCAGGCTCAATAGGCCAGCCTTCCGGGCGGACGAGGCGATGAGAGGGAACACCTTGCGCGCCTTGTCGCGTTGCTCAGGGGTGCCGTGCCATGTGAACAAGATCTGGGTGAGCATGATAGCCTGTAGCTCTTCGAGATCTGTCTTGTTGCTGCCAAACAAGGTCCACTCGTACTGCGGGTCCGCGCTTCCGTTTTGCAGAAGAGATGCAAACATGCGAGAAGAGCTCTCGAGGGCTGCTTTGAGCAGCTCCATGACTTCACGGAGGTTGGCAGAAGAGATCCGGTTAGCATAGCAGGCGCCTACGCAGCACATGGCAGCAACAAGGCCGATATGCGCCTCGAGCGCGCGGAATGTGGGAACATGCAGAATGGACAAGTGGGCATGGAAGTTAGTATAACCTAGCAGGTTGGCCTGGACATCATCGGGCTGGAAGAACGAGTCGAGAAGGGCAGAGACGGGAGAGGTAGCGGCAGCGGGAGAGGAACGTAGAAAGTCGAGGATCTTGGCGGAGAGATGCTGGTACGGGTTCGGGAAGGACGAAGGAATGCCCCAATCAAGCAAGGGGGAGGAGGTCGAGGCGTCGGCGGTCGTCGAAATGTCGCCAGAGGTCGTGCTGACCGGTCGGGGCGCACAGGCGCCGGGGTTAGGCTCGTGAGGTTTGAGTGTTACGGTCTGCATCTGTCCCTGTCCGATATTAGGAGGGTTCGCGTAGGTATAGGCAGTGTGCGCACCCTGGAACATTTGAGACCAATCGGTCGAGCCCGATTGATTGAACATGGGCATTCCATTTTGGCTCTGAGGCATGCTGTAGTTGGCCAGTTGGGGGTTGATATTGGCGGTCATGTTGTTGGCCACTTCGCCGCTGCTGTAAGTCTGCTCGAAGCCGCCCGGGCGCGTCGTCGCGGGGGGCATGACGGACGCGGGTATGTTTCTCCTATCGCGGTTCGCGTCGTCGAGTCTGTTCATGCTGCTAGATCTCGAGAGCTGGCTCTGATCGTTGGCAAGGTTGTTCATCCCATCAGAAGCGGGAATAAGGCCAAACGGATGAACCATTCCGTCGGCAGGCATGTTTCCCATACCGTTAATATGATTCACATCGCCTTCAGTGCCCATAGCCTTCTGCTGAGCAGCAGCATTCTTCTTAACATGCGCTTGAGGGTGGGACAGGTGACTTGCTCCAGTCGGGTTGCCGCGGCGCACAGAACACTTGATGAAGTGACGCTTGAGGATATCGCTGCGCGAGAACGTATCGTGACAGAGCACGCACATATACGGGCGGTCGCCGGTGTCTGCGAGGGAAGAGTTGGTCAAGTCGTTGTCATGGTGTTTTTTTTAAGGGGAGGAAGGGGGGGGGAGTGGGAGAGGATATCAAGTCTCAACCAAAACCAATCACAACGTGTATGCACAGAGGGGGCACAGGGAACCACTTACGTCGCAGGAGATGGCGCTTGAGGTGCTTCGCGTGCAGGTAGGTCTTGGTGCAGTGGGGGCACGGGAACTTGCCGTCGGCATCCTTCTGCGGGATCTGCGTCTTGGCTGCGGGAGAACCAGCCGGGGGAGCGGCGGGTCTGCCGGGGGCGCTGGGGAGAATGCCTCTCCGGCCTTGGGTTCCGACGACGTGGGTCGGCTGCTCACCCTCCGGAAGCATGGAGGTCTGGGGCATGAGTGGGGCCTGGCCGTACGGCGAGCTCATGCCGGGCTGGGTCCCCATGACGCCACCGGCGGGCATGGGACGGAGCACGGGTGGGGCGCGACCGCTGGTCGGGGCCGGAGCGGGAGCAATGGGCTGCGGATGTGACGCAGCCGTGGTGGTCTGCGGCAGCATGGTCGAAGATGCGCCCGGATAAGGCTGCTGAGGATAGGTGTTGTTGCCCAGGATGGGATAGGTCGCGCCGCGACCGGCGTTCTGCGGAGGCGGAGGCGGGTAGCTCGCCATGTTGCCAGAGCTGGTGGGAGTGTTGGGGGTGCCTGGAGTCCTGGGAGTGTGGGGATAGCTGCCGTAGGGCGGCTGTTGCATAACAGGATTGCTCGGCTGGAGAGGAGGAAGAGTCTGCGGAGGCGCGGCCGAAGACTGTTGCTGGTGGTGATGATGGTGCTGCTGCAGCTGCGGGTGGTGCGTGGAGACCGTGGACGACGCGGGGTACGAAGCCGTGGTCGTGTTTATAGCATTCGCCGCGTTGTTGGGCAGACCTTCCATAATCCGAATCTCAGACAACTGTCAAGCTGCAGGACCAAGAAAACCGTCCGGGCCGCGCGAGGGCACGAATGGTTTTGATGTGTCCTGGGATTGACCGACGAAAAGGGGGAAGAAGAACGCGCGAGAGACGCGTGCACTTGTCACGGAACCTCGCTAGACGCGACTTCGAGACAGCCGATGGAGTGTTGTTGGGCGGGCGACGCGACAAACGACAATTGACTGAGAGAGGAACTCGTCAATTGACGATGGCGATGTCCTTTCTGGGCTGCGGTCCTGGAGTCGACGACGCGTTGCAACAAAGCCAGATCAGAGTAGTTGGTCGGCGGGCGCCTCGAACTTTTTTTGTTCAGACCTCGTCGACGTGTTGTTTTGTGCCTTTGTCGTGATGCGCGGCGCGATGCGGTCGATGCGTCGAGCGGAACTCTTGTGGGACCTGCAGACGCAACTTGGTTTGGTTTGCCTTGCCCTCGCCTTGGGACTGACTAGATGGAGCAATTGTTCTTGTCTCAACCCGCGTCCACCAGCTGGAGCAGTTGGTGGTCGTTCTGTGGTGGAGAATGCCGAATGCCCTAAGCGGGAAAATGAGGCTCAAGGGAAAAGCGCCGTCTCGGTTGCGGTAAAGTGGAGAGAGAAATGGGGAGCGTGAGTGGAAAGACAGTGTGGGGACCACCCTCTTTTTCTGTGCTGCACCTCCTTTTGTATTTTTTTTCCTGTCCAAGAATTTGTGCGGCGACTCCCGGCCCCCTTACTTCCAAATTGGCTATGGCCGGGTGGCGGGCAGGTGGACTCGCTGTCCGCGCGCTGGTACTGGACACTGGGCACTGGCACTGGGCAGCAGGCGCGAGCAGCCGTTGCGGTTGCAGTTGCGGTTGACTTGGCTGTTAAACTTGCCCAGGTGGGGCAGTATCCAAACCGCAAGAAAATTTCAAGGTCAAGGCGGGGCCGTTTTTCTGATGCAGGGCCACAAACCCTCTGCTGGCAGGGCAGGCGCAGATGGCGCTGGAAAAGGAAAGCTTGGGAAGGCTCAAGGAATGGTTTGGAAAGGGAAATGGAGATGGAAATGGACTCGTGATGGAGATGAAAAGTGGAAATCGAGATATTTTTGACGAGAATAAAAGGCGATCGGGTCTCTGGCCGTCTGTTCTTCTGCTCAACAGCCTGAGTCCTGATGTTCTCTGGCGCAAGGTCCGCAGATGCAGGGGAGTTTGCACTGCGAATTGCCGTGTTGTTGTGAGCGAGTGAGCACGGTGGACGCGTTGCAGTGTGGAAAGAAGAAAAGTGGATAAAAATCAGGAAGAGCGGAAGAAAAGTGTGTCTGAGCTCCGCGAGCGGAGAAAGGGGTCCACGAGTGAAGGGGAACTTCGCAAAGTGAAGAACAGTGGAATGGAAGACCAAAAATTGGACACGAAGGGAAAGGTTAGGCAAAAAGCAAAATACTGTGCCACTTTTCCATTTATGTTCATAGGTACCTGCCCAGAAAGGCACTAAAATGACAAAGGACGACCACGACAGTGTCAGAAAAGCCAACAAATCTCCTGCTTTTTGCCCGTCTTTTTCACGGTGTTGGCCACTGATGCCGCCGACTTGTCGCTGGCTGTAGAAGAGGCATCCGGTATCGCTCTTCGCTTCCGGCAACAAACTACAATGTCTGGTTGACTTTTACTTGTGACTTGACTGGTCACGCTGCCTCACCTTGCTGCCGCCTGTCCTAATCAGGCGCTCGAAATTTGATCCAGAAATTCGAAACAGCCTCTGGCAACACGGCGAGAGCGATTGGGTAGCAACACTCGACGCGGGGTACAAAAGCAGGGACGGAGATGATTCTGCCGCTCGCTGAACGATAGCAATGCACGCAGTCCAAACAACCGGCGGCGTCCCTGATGACTATCGCCTGAGGCGACAAAGGACGCGGAGGGAACCATGACTTGGGTAACGCAGCGTATTCCCAGCATGATGGCAATCACAGGCGCTGCTGGCGCCCGGCTGCAGCATACAGTACCCGACCTCGGGCCCAGATCTCTTCAAGCCTTCTTTATACTTTTGCGTACAGCGATACAGCGAATGAGAGCGAGCAGAGTGGACGATTAGCGTGCCAACAACAGCGCCGCCGACCTCACCTTGCAGCGCGTCTGGCAGGAACACAGATTGGCGATGAACGATTGGGGTCTGCGATGCTACGGCGTGCCTTTTTGTAGCACGTACTGCTGCCCAGCCGCCGGCACCATTCCATGTTGTTGTGGAGGGTTTTAATGATGTCCCCCCAATCACGGCCATCATAGCCGCCAGAAACCCCCTCGGGCACTTACAACTCGCATTGAACTATCGTAGGTTCTGTAGCTCCCGGAATTCTCATCCAAAACACTTCACGTTGTGCTGTGTAAGAGAAACCGTCTTCCTCAAAGACCAAAAGGGATGAATATCTTGAGCTGATCATCCAGCCGCCTGTCTTTTGCCATCGTTGCCTGACCATCTTCTTTACAATGCAGAGACAACGTCCGTCAATCCACCTACGGCTGATTCCCCCCGCCTAGCCTGTTGAGGCAATCTTGTCCATCCATATTGTACGTCACTCCTCGACACGTGTGTCTGGCTCTCGAGCTGGTGAGAGATTCTAACACTGTTTCGCACTGTGCCTTTGCATTTCCGCAGATCTCGCCACCCTGCGGACACCGCGCTCAAGAAGAAAAAGCATCTCAAAAGACCCAAAAAAAGGCTTCAGAGCACAGATGCCCAATATGCAAGGCGACGAAGATCGAGATTGAGCGCGGTTGTTGGACAGGCTAAGCATTGATAATGTGGCCATAGGCTTAGTTGGCGGCAGACGTAGCCTACGACTCCATACTGTGTCCGTTGCGTATCATCGTCGCTGGCCGTGGTCGACGGTCTCATCGACGCGACTCCAGTCGGCCACGGAGAGGTACCCCCCACGCGGAATCGGCGCTACACTTGGTCGTCTGGTAATGTTACGCAGGTTACAATAGAAGGAAACCTCCTTCAATTGCATTTGAAGAAACGCTCAAAAAGCAACATAAAAGCAACAAGATGGAGGTGGCCGTGAAGTAACCCAAGAGGTTGGCCTACCCGGAAATCCACCCAGAGCGCAAAGGCATCTGCCGTGAGGGCGGGTGCGGCAAAACCCGGGTCCGCTGGCAAGCGACAACGTTGAGTGTGGCCTGAGAAAGCGCGATTTCTTTGGGGTCAAAAGAATGAGAACATGCCAGACAAGCATCGGAGACAGCCATCAGAAGCACTCATGTCAGGACTGCCCGCGGTGTGATGTGTGCGTCTTGCGCTGTCCTGTCCAGTAACTGCGATCATCGACTGCGACTGTGATCAGGGCGGTTTTGTCCTCACTAAGAGCCGGGGTACCCGGGGCAAAACCCGTGTGTTCGGGACCATAAGCTAATGCGCTAGCGGGGATTAACCAGGTTATCGGAAAGCTACATCACGAAACAATCGGGTCTATATCGAGGTCGAGACGCAATGGTTGGTGATGACGTGACTGAAGAACTCCAGCGGCGACAACAGCAAAATAGAAATTAACCAAAAGTCACCACGGCTAACCTGACTTGCGGTGTGCAGTATTCTTGTGTCGTGAGGTGAGTGAGCCTGGTTTGGTTGAACTGCGCCGGCTACTTCGGTTATCTGAGAACAGCCATCGGATACTGGACTTGCATTACTGGATCTCAAGATTTCGTACTTCACACCAGTCAGCAAACAAATGTTGACATTTCTGTTCCCTGCCTTTGCTATGTACAAGGCACCTGCTTGCCGCCAGAACGACACACTGGTTCTTCTGTTGCCGTCATCAATCTCGCCGTCGTGCCGCCCATTTTCCTGCTTTCATCCTATCGTAACGCAACCCCATTCAATTACTCGACGTAAGCGACTTGATGAGTGACGCCGAGACGATCAGAAAATGCCAGACCAGCCGCCCGCCTTCCGAAACCCTGTTTGTGCTCTCCCGCCGCCCACATCCCTCTCCGCAACGCAACTGACGGATTGGGTGCGATGATGTGCAGCGCCCACGAGTCAAGACGAGAATGTCGGGTGGAACCGACCAGCGCACATCCCTGCCGCTTTTTGCCTCGGCTTGGGTGGGCTGCACTGACACTCGCGCAGGGCCCAACAAAACATGACTGATGCTAAGAAAAAGGGACCTGATTCGCACTGTGCATACAGAAATCAGGCCGATGCTGGCTGGGCCGTGTATCAGCGACCAGGCAAAGAAAAAAAATTGTCAATCTTCTGACCTCGCTCTCGGTGATGACTTGACTAAGGCTGTCAATATCCAGCAGACAATGCGGCCTTTTGGAATGGACACGGCAAGCATAAAACTCGGGTTGGGTGCAAAGATAGTGGAACTGTCTCAGAAACGAAACGCGTTCCGGACGTCGCAGACTGTGTGGGCAGAGGTGGAGAAAATGCTCCCCCTCTCTACATAAGCGTCCAAGCAGACAACACAAAAACATTGTCGGATTGAATAACCGTCGATATTTTCCAAGCTGGAACACTTAAGGCATAGCAGAGCGATTACAGGACGCTGCATGCAACACTGAATGGTGTAGAATACTGCACAGCTAGGCGCAGGTCTGGCAGAACTGGCCTGTTTCCGGACTTATCGCTAAGGGCGCTTCCTCAGACTGTTGTTTGACTGCCCAAACCTTTGTAGCAACATCACAAACCGCTGTCAGCTTCGCGCGTGGTTGAACCTTGAACAAAAAAAAAAGTTAACATCCCAAGATGGCGAGTGGGGGAGCTGGCGATCCCAAGAAGTGAGGCTCTTGGGAGGGTCCAAAACGTGAACCCACACCTGTGGGCTCAGCAAGCTCTGTGTGACATATAAAAATATGGAGTTAAGAGGGGCAGGTTTTCTAGAAGCCAAGTTGGAAGGTCAGCAAGAGCTGCTCCACATATGTCCATGTCAAAAAGAAATATCAAATATCGTTACCCAGGAAGCTTTTGAAAAAGGAGCTACAAAATTGGTGTTTGAGACTTCAACACACCTACGTTTCTCGCCCCTTCCCCGGGCACTCTACCCATTTCTGGGAGATGATGTTTTTGTTCTCGGGTGTCGCGCCAAGACACAATGTCCCTCTTTTTTGTTCCGGGTCCCCCTCCTTTTTTTTCTCCCGGCTGGGACAGATTAAAGGAATGCCTGCTTGCGACAGATACATGCCACGTTGCCCGCCGGCAACGAGTCAGTCAGGCTCATCTTTGATTATTTTACTCCCTTTTTGCTGAACCAGCCAGGGCACCTGCCGAAATCGATTTGGCAATTGCTCTTTTTTTTTTTCTCGGCAGCCCTCGGGCGCTGGACCGGGCTGATGCGATGCTTTGGTTCTTCCCTGTGGTGCAAAAGATTTTACTCTTTTTGTGATACTTTTCTCGGCGGACATCGGCAGAGGAAGTAACGGATGCAAGGGTTTCCATGTCCCTCCGACAGCCTAGCCCTCTCTTTGCTTTTTCTGATTTCCCAGCGCAGCAAAGAAACAACTCTGGGGCTGACACGCCCGCGATGGAAGATCCATTGACTGGGCAGGCGCACATTGCAGCATGTTGTTACCATGGGGTTATCTCCAGGAGCGCATCTACGCAGCTGAGGTTTATCTTAGGGTTACAAGATTGGCGAGGCCACGAGGGGTACGACCATGACAAAAACTAGGGTGAGAACGAGGGAAGGATTGCGTCTGCCCGTGCCATACTATCCCATGCCATGCCCCCTGCTCCGCATCGAAGAGAAGATACGACAAGGCGTCCATGATGACAACGGAGGGAGCCTTAGGTCCGGGCAATTCCCGAATCCGAGAGACCATCTGCGAAGATGCGGCGACGCACAGGTCACCAACAACACATTATCGAGAATCTAGCTATGACACTGAACTTGACAAAAACAAGCGAGAAAAGGGTTGTATAGCTTGATTCGGGCAACGGCATAAGAGCAAGAAATTCTATATACGATTTTACGACCTCTCCCTCGCGAACGGTCCGTCGGGCAGGTACTTGGGCGCCAGCTAAGAAAAGAGATGATGTCCCGCGTCGACGGGAATGCACCGCAAAGAACATGACAGATCAAGACCGAAGCCTAACCCTCAAAATGACGGCAAATTGGTGCCATAATTGCATCACCTTGCAGTTCAGTCCGAACTTTGTCCGATGAAGGAGGCCAATACCAATGAAAAGACATAGGCCAGCCGTTAGGATGGAATACGTGCCGCTCGCCCCAGGATTTTGCTCATCCATATCGTTACCGTATATCACACACCCCGCGCGCAGGCGCAGGTTTCCCAACGCTTCGAGACGCTCGGCTTTGGCTTTGTAGTTAACCCAGGTATCCAAGCAGGCGGCAGGCGGAGAGGCGTGTCTGCCGCACAACTGGCCACAATGTCACCTTGGAAGGCTTGGAGCCATGCCAATCTCCGGAAGAGCGGTCCATCCATCCCAGGAGAAACCCTACCTTACCTACCGTAATTGCACAAGTGGCGACCCTATCCTACCCTATCCCGCGGAGTGCTGTACATGGAACGCCCGAGTCTCGCATCCTCGGCCGCATTGTTGTAGTGCAATGCTGCTGCCATTCCTCACTTCCGGTAATAATCATTATCAACGTCAGTTCAACGTCCATGAAACGATGCCCTGCCACGTCGCCGCTGCCACGGCCTCGCGAAAAGCGAAAAGGACCAGGGGTAATGTACAAGAAGAATTAACGGTCTCGGTAAGAGGTGATGGTATTTGTGAACCGAGATCCGTCCACTGTCAGCAAATCAGTGGCCGCGGCCGTTCCGCTGATTTCTGGCTGAGGTGAAGAGACAAAGACACACCCGAAAATGAGAAAACAGCTCCACGAAAAATCAACAACCCCAAAAAATCATCGTGGCAGTTCTCTTTGTCGTTCTTCTCAATATTATCCCAGCTGCTCCCGGCTTTAGAATATTCTAGTGCTAATTGCGACATCTCGCATTAGGAAGCCCTTCCCTGAATGCCCGACGTTGACGTCGATTCGATTCGATCAGTACTTTCGGCGACAGTCGCCAGGCGAGCCCTTTGTTTCCAAACGGATGTCGGGCGGTACTTCCTGAAACGGCATACCGACGAGGGGAAAGTTGATGAACTGGCAAATCAGGCAGCGTGGCTTCGTACGGTAATACCGAACAAAAATCACGATCCTCGTTGTCGTAAATTTCGTTTTGAGGAAAGAACGACAACAACAACAGCGACAAGGGGGAGGGAAGCAACGCTATCCTTCGCGCACACGTCTGGCAACCAGGTTATCTGACGATCATCATGACAACAATCAGGGGATTTGCTGGCTGGCAAAACCGGCAGACATGGTCTGCTGGCAGCAGATATGCAACCACAATGCAGTGGTAAGGTAAAGGTTCGTTGTTAAAAAGAAGTCCCGCTTTTTTTACGCGCGCGAACCTCGGCCTGGCGGAGCATCCCGTCGTCGTCGTCGTCGTGGCCCCCGCGCGCTATCCACACTAGTTTTTTTTTTTGTTTTGTACCTAATATACATTCCCTCATCAGATACATGCATAAACCGCTGTATCGGAGTGCTACAGTGGTGAGTTTTAGCCCTAGGGCATTGATCAAGGTGACTTGTTGGGTGGTGTAGGGTTGCAGGATTTGGCCGCTGCAAGCCGTTGATAGCCCGGAGATGGACTTATCGTCATTGAAAGTGTTGGGGGAGGGCGAGAGAACGTCATTAGCCAAGGTGAGATGGTTGGGTGATTTTCTCTGAAGCACAGCAGGCCGCCTGTTCAATTTTAGTATAATTGTATAGGATAAGTCTTTTATCGGAGTTGAGCTTCTATGTAAGAAAGCCAAGTCTACAACTGCCGTGCTGTCCGGAATTTCTGTGTTTGATTACCATCATTTCGGCCCTTCATTTCTGGCTTTTCTCATTTTCGTCGTCTTCGCTGTTTCCTCGGCCCAGAAAAACACCGAGTCATGAGCCCCGGCTACCTAGCCCAGCCCCTGACTTTTGGCGATTGTTGTGTCTGGTCTGTCTGTCTCTACAGTCCGATCCAGTAATCGCCCTTTGTCCGCGCCCGTCCGCCAATTGCACTCGAGATTTTCTTAATATCAACGTAAAAACTGCCATCAATAATATTGACAACAGCATATATGCAGAGATCTCGTGATTCATGCCCCGGTTTCGGTTCCTCTCCCCCTCCGCCTCTCCCAGCCCGTTGTTTCGTCGGAGTCGGCACGGGGTTCGGAAGCAGGACGCTGCGCAGCAGCAGCAGGCCAGGGGTACCACATTCCACCATACCCTCCTCCTCCTGCTGCTGCTCTTCTGCTGGCTTCGGAGGCGGCGGCTGCGGCTGCGGCGATGGACTGGACAACGGTGAGGGGTGGATCCCTGCCCGCCTGAGTGGTCCTCCCTCGCCGCCTGGCTCGGTGCGGTGCGGTGCCACTCTCTGACTGCCTGGCCTGCCACCTGGAGGACGCTACGGATGGAATGGGAGGCGGTCTGTTTTGAGCCGACAAGACACACTAGGTAAGTAACTGTCGGCGCTGCTGTCTGGCTGAGTGGCCGGCCGGCCTCTCCTCGGTGTGAGGGCTGGGTTTGTGAGCAGTTAACGTGGCGGACGGCCAATGGCGGTGATGGGTTTTGCCTGATATCGATTGATCAATCATGGACGTGGTGCTTGATGATATGAAGATTGTGGTTGTCAATGAACGAACATGAGGGGGATGTACATATTGTTGTTGTTTTTTTCTGCCCGATTTTGGCATGTGCTTGGAAGCGAAGCGAGCGATATCGCTTGGAGGCAAAATGATGTATCTTGAATAACGCGAAAGATCGACTGCAACTGTGGTCACGGCATCGATCCAGGTGGTTCTCTACCTATGAAAAAGAGGCTGCAGTATTTGCCCATTGCCGCTCATCTGTCATTCATAGTTGACCACACCGCACCCCGCTGCTGGCTGATTGGCAAACTATCGTGCTCTTTGACTGCCTAGTCTAAATTCCTAGAACAGAAGGCTTGTATCAGCATGGCATGGCACAGAGTGGTGACACAACAGCTTAAAAACCGATGCCTCGTTGATGGAAGACTTCCGCGGGCTCGGCGGTGTCCGATCGGATCAGTGCTGACAGCTGTAGTGTGCCTGCCTACTACCTACACTGAACCCAGAAGTAGAAGTTGGTCTTTTACCTTGGCAGTGGGCATCTACGTCTAGGAGAGAATATGGCGTCAGATCTTGCCATACCGGTTCAATACTACACCTGTTTTTTACCTTCGGGTTGTCTTTCTCTTCGGGCCGTTTCACCGCATTTCTCGAAACCCGGACAAGGAATCTGTCGAGTCCTCTACGGGCAATGGGAGCCTGAATGGCACAGTCTTATTTTTGCCATCCCCGTGGACTTACGTACACTACATATCTACCCAGCTGATCAAAGTTTGGCCACCCCCTCCTCTTATGCTGCATACCGACCTATCGAGAGGCTTTAAAGGAGGCCAAAGGCGAACAGGTGCTTCTTATTGCTTGGCTTGGCTCTGGATTGAGTGCTGTTCTTCGGCCGTCTTTAGAAGGCTGGCTTCTAGGCTCAGCTCAGGCTCACCGCCGGGTTAAGGATTGCCGCATGGCTAGGGGAGAAAGGCATACCACACATCCATCGAAAGACCAATCCATCCAATAGTTGGTCGGTCGGTCCGTTGTTCGGTTGATCTCGTCGTTCGGGAATAGGCAACGGCATCGTTAACCTCTCTGCTTAGTTGGCTGGGTTGGTGAGATGCCAGGGGCAGGAGGCAGGAGATGACGGGACAGTGTTTCGCTGTATAGAGGATGAAGTGGATGGCAGTGCAGTGTTGCATGGCTATCGTATGTCGTATGTTTCGTAGGACTCGTAATCGCTGTCAAAATGCCACATTACGTACTCTGTTCCATGCATTCACCTTCACTTACTTTCGAGAACGCATAGGAACATTAGCATCCAAGGTGCTGTGAGCTTCTGGACTGCTGCGCCCTTTGGATAAGGCATATTATTTAACTTGTGTGCTGTGGAGAAATCCGGTTTGTGAATAGCATCACGCGCCTTCTGTTCGCGGTAATTGTGGACTTTTTTTTGCGCAGAGGGGGTTTTGTGACATTTGGTAAGGAATATGGTGATGAAGGGATGTTGGTTACGGAGATGACAGTTCCATTGAACCGAGATGAGAACAACGGCTTCGTGGATGGCACGTTCCGAGGCTTCCGTTGTCGCGTTTCTGTTGCAGACGATAATGGAGAGAAAGCGACATATCCATCTTCAAATAGAAAGCTACAATTTAGAAACATCGATAAATCCATGACGCAACTTCAAACTCTCTACATTTTGGAATGCCTGATATTATCGCTTCGTAACGGATTTCTTCCCATATCCTGTGTTATAAGGATTCTAGGAAGGTAGTGGACAAGGATAATTAAAAATCCTGAGTCTTGATGTAGGGCAGGGTAATGGAGGAACATAAAAGTAGCAATCTCAGGGTCAAGAAACAATCAACTGCGCTCATTATATGGGTAACGTTTGGGTACATTTGTGATTTTTTTCTACCCGGGGCACAGCGCTCTGAAAAGTGCAGATGAGGTTTGTGGCTAGGCAGTCAAGGGTACTGCAACATGAACAAGCTGGAATACAAGTCATGAGGGGATTTTGTGTCGAGCTGTTGTCTATACAGATTTTCTCAGCGCAGAGGGTCCAACCAACAAGTCCTTCAGTTTGTTCTCATGTTCTCACTCCCTGAGCTTTGTCTGTCGCTAAGGAACCAGCTGGCAAAGGAGATGGGAGCAAAACTTTGGCTGAAACAGCGCAGCTGAAGGACTCGCTAGCTCCGGAAAACGAGCCTATGAACTGAATAACAGCCAGCAATGACTCAATTAGGGAGGATGACATCAGCTGGGACTATTGGAGGAGAATGGGATAAGGTTGGGTGACAGAATTGAAGCAGTAGTCTCTACCAGATGTATGAATTTTGTTCTTGGGCATCTTATAACGCTAGGCTGCAACTTGGTTTCAAAGAAACAATACATTCAGTATCTGCTATCTTTATGAGAATGATGAAGGCCTTGAACTGGAAGCCGATATATAGATTGTAGAAGGCCCAACTGGACTTAGACATGTCTACGGGTGAGATGGAGTGCTTAGCTGGTGTGAAGAGGCCACTAATACCTAAACATATATGCACAAGCTGAACTTTGAAGGAAGCATGTTTAATGTTCTCTTCATGCATGACAACCTTTGAACTCAAGTCAGAGCAATTATTAAATAGATGCCAGATACAAATGCATCTGAGTTGTCTCTAAGGATGTCCTATTCGAGGCAAAAATTCCAGATCAGACTTGAGAAGGATATAACAATTGCTCTTGTTGGAAGTTCAGTATATCTAACTCAACGAAATCTGGATACTTCAGCCTGCGTCCACACTGATAAAATAGCTTCAATCTACATCTCCTTGCGCTATCCAGCAAATGTCTCCCCCATTGCGACTTATCCAATCGGACCATGTGTTCTTGGCCGCAGTATCAAGATGTAGTGCCATCACTTGAGGAGCCAAACTTTCCCTAACTACATTCCTCTGCCTATGTGAATTCAACTTCGGAACCCCAAAGAGTAAACCTATGACTGAAGCCCTGCTCTGGTGCTTTGTTTAGCTGGTGTGTCCAACTTTCAGAAATAAGGTCTGATGTATTCAGGAACGCCTGGGATTTTTGCTCCATAACTCGCGTTCTATCTGCATAACTATCAATGTTGACTACCCTCACAAACGCTTTCAACACTCAGTCGATTTTCAACCTGTCTTTATAGCAATAATCGGCCGCCCCGACGCAGCAGCTACAACAGTGCCATAGAACCCAAACAAACCAGAAAAGCAACCCAACCCTGATCATAACAAGGCATAGAGCTTGCTTTACGCAAAGCAAGCCAAAGCAAAGGGTATATTATTACCAATAGCCCAACCTGATTGAATCCCTCCCAATGAAGCATACTCTACCTAGTAACCGAACAATGCAATGTGCAACGTGCAATGTGTAAACAAACCCACCCCAAATGGAATTGGATGAAAATACAAGAACACTTCCTTCCTCAGAACACAAAAACACCCCCCCCTCCCCTCCTTCTCTTCGAATAGAACCCATCCAAATCCAGCATCGCCACAAGCTGCTCAAGTGGTGAAATTTCCACCTCCTCGCCTTTGTTCTTAGCCTTCTCAACCAGGCCTTTACACACGGCCACAAAGAGCTCGACCTTTTTCTGAAAGAGGGGGTAGAGCGCTTCGGCGGAAATATCCTCTTCTTCCTGACTTTTGTTCTGGATGTTGATGGGGTGCTGGGTTGTCCGGGTTGTGCTAGGTGGGGGACAAGGAGCAGGTGTTGGAGTTGTGAGAGTATTGGCGATGTTGATTTCCATGTCGATATCCATTCCCTCATAATCCACATCACCATTGTTCAGTGCCGCTCGCCCGTTGTTCTTAGGAGAGGGGCCATCCCTAATGCTCTTGGCAAACCTCAGCACGACCTTAAACACATCCTCCAACACTCCCATCACCTGGGCCTGCCGCTTCCTCAGCAACAGTGCTGTAAGCATCTCATCCAACACCCCTTCCAGTCTAGCGCGCACCTCATCCGGCATAACCGTCGTTGTCATCGTCTTACCTGCTTGTAATTGTGGTGCCGCATGTGACTTTAGAACCTCCCCCTCAACCTTATCCAACCACTCCTCCCATGCTTTCCAGGGTCTCTCGATAGCGATGCTCCAGAAATAAGACATAACCAGTTGAATAAACCGCCTCGCTTCAAACCTGAACCTCAATGCCGCATTCCCCTCCCTTTTTTTGTAAGCAGTTGGCCTGGCCAACAACTCCCCCGCAACGAAACCCATCCTAAGGACGCGCAGCAGCAGACGAAAAATCCTATCAAACTTCGCCAGCACAACCGGCGTCAGGACGGGGCGCAGCGGAGCAGGCGCTTTGTATGCAATCCGTAAAAAGTCAAGCGCCTCAAGGGCATCGGCATCAGACGTGCTAAGCCGGATTTCTTCTTCGGTGAGGGTCGTGCGAGTCATGAACGACAGATCGCCTGGTAACTTCGCAGACTCTTTCCTTGACTGAGAGGCGGTCGAGGCAAATGACGCCGTCGATGACCTGAAATTGCCGGGCTGAGTCTGGCTGCTGCGAAAGGGTTGAACTGTCTCCCCCAAAACTCCCAACAAAACCAACCTGAGTTCCCCCAACTTTGGTGGCCAGGTCCTACCACCTGCCAACCTCAACCCCATCACATTACCCTGCGACCCGGCGGGGTCGAGATTGGGATCGAAGAGAGCGTGTGACAAGCGGCTGCAGAGCATGCCGTTTCCTAACAGGAAAGTTTGGTGTAGCAGGTCGAGGTGGATGCGCAGATTGTGGGTAGTGAAGAGGGCCTTGGTCACCTCGGAGCTAACGAGGGCGGATTGGATGGTTAGAAGGGGGGAGAAGGAGAGATGGGGGAGGAGGGACCAGTGAGGGGAGAGCGCATTAGACTGTAAGGGAGAAGAATCCGGGGGTTGGTATAAGCGGGAGTGGATGAGCGAGGTAAGGCCGTCCTTAGGGGTTGGCGAGGACGGGGGCTGGTTGAGCTGCGCGATGGAGATGAGAAGGTGGGATTCGAGTTCTGATTCGGATTTGCCGTGGAAGATAAACGGCGAGGAAGATGGCCTGGGGCAGGCGGCAGCTTGGTAGCCATTGTCCATGTCTGGCCAAACGCCCTGCAGTAGCGCAAGCACAGCATCGCGATAGTTTCTCGCCTGTTCCTCCGCTCTCGATATCTCTTCCCAATCAAACTTCCACTCAAGCCTCGGCGGCCTCGTAATCATCACTACATCCTTCCTCGCCAGTGGATGCTCCGCATGATGCTCCCTTAAAAACCTGATATTCTTCCCCGTCTCGAAGATCATCTTGGCCAACTCCCCCGGCACAAACCGCGGCACCTTCTCCTCCTCCATAAAAAACTCTGGTTCCTCCAGCTCATACCCCTGGTCATCGACCACCATCACCTTCGCCGTCTTGACAAACCCCCTCCCAGGCTTTTTGGCCAACATTCTCTCCTTCGACATCCCGATCCCTTCTTCCATCCTAATTCCAATCCACTCGCCCACCCATTCCAACCAAGGCCTGGATAGCACCCCCAGCACCTCCCTCATCACCTCCCGTAACAAGCCCCCCTTGTACTCTGCCGCTTGTGCCTCCTCAAAGACAACACCTAGCATCTCCTCATCGCTTTGTCCCCCTGCTTGTGCAAGCTTGGCCACCAGCGCCTTGAATGCCACTAACAAGCTCCTAGCGGGCCGTACGACGGCCTGTAACTGTACCAGTGACCTCGCTTCTCTACCTCTCGACCCTAGTTCCGCGCGAATGGCTGTGACAAGTTGGTTGACCATCCCGGCTAAGGCGACTTTTGTTGGTGTAGTTGATGACGCGGCTGCCGCCGTTGTCGACGACGACGAAGAAGAAGGGGAGTAAGTCGCCTCCGCGAAGGAGAGTAAATGCCGGGTCGCATTACCACATTCCAAACACAGCATGTCGAGTGCACTAAGCAGGGAAAGGGATACGCCAGAGATCTTGATGTGTGGGGAGGTTTTCACAAACGAGTTGCGGTTGCTGTCGAAGTGAAAGAGGATTGAGCTTCTGCCTAAGGCGAGGGACAACAAAGAGGAGATGTATGTATGTGTGGGGAGGATACGCGCGGAGGGTTCATCGCCCAGCGCATGGGAAGCGAGGAGGGCGTCGAAGGCGGAGGGACCGGCTTCTGTTATGAAAAGGGGGGCATTGAGACTCGAGGGTCCGTCAGGCTGTTGGGGGAATGTCTCCCAAGTCTTAAACTGCGGCGAGTATTTGATTGGTTTGGTGGGTGTGAGCCAGAGGTCGTCGTCGTCGTCGTCGTCGTCGTCGTCGTCGTCTAAATGAACAGAGTCCACAGCCGGGCCAATATCGACCTCCGTATCCGGAATAGACTCACTGTCCTCCTCAAACACCTCCCGAGAACGCTTCCTTCTCTTCTGTCTACCGGGTTCCCCCAGGTCCCCTAACAGGGGAGGAAGCTTAAAGAAGACATGATCATCGTTATTAACTGATGAAGCCTCTCCGTCGTCGTCGGGCCCATCACCCAGCACCCTAATGCCGTCGAGCAGGCTCAAACTCTTAATATCCCTTTTGACTGGCGTCTCTGGGTCTGTCGAATGAATAGCAGAGGACGCAAATAACTGGGCGGCGACGTCGAAGGAAAAAAGAGGATTGCGCTTGTTGACGTCGCTGAGCGGGTCTAGCCAGGGGGAGGGCCGGTTGAAGTCGGGCACCGCGAAGAGGTTCGCGGGGTCATTTTGTGGGGCCATTACAGCGAGACATATGTTGTGATTGGTGTTGTTGCTGTTGTAGACATTGTACGCTTTTTTTTTGGTGGGTTGATGATGGTTTAGTGATTTGCCGTGCTAAGACGCGTTAACGCGGTTGAGGTCTTGTCGCGGTTGGGATGTAATTAATGGAACCCTAACCCGAAACGAGGCAAGGCAGTGACCCTAGCCCATGGCAAGCTGACTACCCTAACCCTGATTATCAAGACGCGTTCAACGCGAACCACCAAGGTGCACGTTCACTCTTTTACCCGTTCACCTGGACAACCTCGCTCTCAAATCGAGACAATTCCTCAGCCATTGAGCCGCCAACACCAGCCCTACCACTGCGCCAATGCATAGGTAGCTTAAACAGTACCATACAGAGACACTATTTTACCTTTAATACCCTCAATTCTCCTACCGCCATGCCCCCCAAGAAAAAAGCTGCTCGCGCCAGCACCCAAAGCGCCACGCCAGCCACCACCGATGGCGGCGGCGAGGCCATGGAGATCGACTCAACCGTGCAAACACCGACAACCCCCGCAGCACCTCAACCTTCTCAACCAAAATCCCCTCTGAAACTCGTGACCGACCCCTGGACCGACGACCAAATGGCGTCCCTCTTCAAAGGCGTGATCCGCTGGAAACCGGCCGGCATGCACAAGCACTTCCGCATGCTGGCCATCAGTGAGCACCTGCGTAACCACGGATTCGATCCGGACCAGCATCCGCATACACGGATCCCGGGGATATGGGCTAAGCTGGGGGAGTATTACAACCTGGAGGCGGTGGATGAGAGAGAGAATCAGATGGATCCACCGGAGGAGATGGAAGAGGGGGGGCAAAGGCGGTATGTGGACTTTACACTGCCGTGGGAGGAATACGGGGAGATGATACTGGAGAGGGCAAGGAAAGAACCGAGCGAGGCGCCGACGAGTCCCGCGCAGTGGGATCCTAATGCCCCGCCGGGGAGTTATGCTTCTGGAGCAACAACAACAACAACAACAACAACAACAACAGCAGCAGCAGCAGCAGCAGCAGCAGGAGGAGGAGGAGGAGGAGGAGAATCCCAAGGGACGGCGGCACAGCCTACCACAATGACTGGCACGACAAAGAAAAGAAAACGCGGCGAGGCGCAAGCCCAGACCCGCACGCGCAGCAGCACAGTTGAAGATACAGAAAACGAGACGCCCACCGCGAGCCCAACCAGAAAAGGGACAACAGGGAAGGGGGCCAGAGGGGCCAGGGGGGCGGGTACTGCTACCAAACGCACAACGAGCAAGGCGAGGAAGGTGAAGGAGGAGTCACCTTCGTCGTCGTCGGAGAGCTCGGAGGAGGAAGAGGAAGAAGAAGAGGGAGAGGGAGAGGAAGAGGGAGAGGGAGAGGAAGAGGAGGAAGACTCGTCATCGTCTTCGGAGGAGGAAGAAGAGGAAGAAGAGGAGGAGGAGACTGGGGCAACGGCAGCGAGGACCGGACGGGGTGGGGGAAGAGGAAGGGGGGCAAGGGGGAGAGGGAGGGGACGGGGACGAGGACGGGGACGGGGAAGTTGAGGAACGGAAGTGTTGGGAAGAAATATGGTTTGTATTTTGTAGTCTTGGGATTGAGTGTTTGGGATACCCAATAGATTGGTGTTGTCAGCGAAACGAAAAACATCTTTATGTATAATCATCTTAAAAGTCACGTCACTCTCTAACGCACAAGTTGACAGCTACCTGGCCACCTACCTGCGCTTGACGTTTGTGTAATCTGTAACCTGAAGCTCCCAGCTCAGAGCCCCTCCAAGGCCATTACACAGCCCTGTAACAGTGGGGCAGTGCCCCGCAGTCGCGACCTGGACGCAGTTTAGTGACGCGCAGCGCCTGAATTTGGACCACCGAGGGGCCCAATAACCTCCCCAGTCCCGTTGTTGACAAACTTCGGTAAACAACCACAATTGACAACACACCGGGCCGTCGCCATGTCTCGCCCAGGACCCTCTGCCCCGCGGCAGCTCACCCTGACGGAAGAGCTTGAAAAGCTCGAGCAGCAGATTACCCTCACGCTGCAAGGTGCGGGCATCGCAGGCCCAATTCACAGCATTGCACTCTGGCGCGGGACTGGACATTGACATGAAACTTTACTAGAGATCGACTCCAACTTTGCCAAAGCCCACCGCATCGTCACTACGAGCATCCTGCCACTCGTCGAGCAGTATGGCGAGCACTCACGCGCAGTGTGGGAGGCGACCAAGGTCCGTCTGTCTGCGCTTTTCCATCTTCCTCAGCAACAAGACTAAGATGATCAATCGTCCTGACATTTTACATTTTTGTGTCCCAGTTTTGGAAACAATTCTTCGAAGCCTCCGCAAACGTCTCTCTCTCCGGCTACGAAGAGCTAGTTGACGGCGGCGAAACCTCCCCGGCCGAAGAAACAGCCCATGACCAGGAGGAAGAACAAACCACTGCCATACACGACCACACCCAAGAACCCTCGCAATACACCCCCCGCCCGCAGACCTCCGCTGGAGGGCATGATACCACAACACTCTCTTCTGTTGATGATCAGTCCTCAGTATTATATGACCGCTCACGGGCCGCACAGCAACAGCCTGCCCAGCTACAGCACCACGATGACAGTTCTGTGTTGACTGATAGGGATGGTGATTTAGCGGGTAGCACACCGCACGCGCCGCCTAGGGGGATTAAAATCGAGCAGCAGCAACAGCCACAGCCTGCTGGAGATGAGATGGACATCGACATGGACGAGGAAGACTCTGAGCTTATCTTCCAACAACATACCACCCGCCTTTTGGGCGAAACATCCCGGTACTACGATGACGACCACGGCTTTGAACAGGGAGAAGAAGAAGAAGACGAAGAAGAAGAAGAAGAAGAAGAAGAAGAAGAAGAAGGTGGCGGTGGGGGTGAAGTGGGAGACGACTCGGTCCTGGGCGCCCGGAGTAGATCGAAGAACCCCGTCCTGCACCGCATGCAGAACAAAACCTACCGCATCATGGCAACCCCTCACAAGGGCATCTCCGCCGTCAAGCCCAACACCACAAGTAACAGAGGAGTCTCCCCCGTGCGGTGGAAGATTCAGCCTACGACTCCAAAGATCAAGCAAGAAGACACAGAAAAGAAACGTCCCCTCTGGGAAGACTCCCCCTCCTCCAGTCCCGAACCGGCCCCGCCCCAACTCCGTTCCGCAGCCTTCATGTCCCCGATGCGTCTCGCCTACGGAGGACCCAAGACGTCAGAGAAACTCCAGGCGGCTGCGAAGGCGATAGCAGCGCCTCGCACGCCGGGAGTGAGTGTTCAGACCCCGGCGGTAGGACGGAAGACAAAAGATGTATTTGGCGGGGTCGGGATGCAGAGTGCGACCAAGGCAATTGTCGATGCTAAGGCCGCGGCCAAGGAGAAGAGGAAGAGTATATTAGAGGAGATCACTTGGGAGAGTGATGAAGATTTGGGGGTTAGTCCGCCCAAGACGATACAGTTTGCTGTGCCGGCTAGTCGGTTGATGCAGACGCCAGGTGAGTCCCTTTTGTGGTTAAATAAGAAAAAAAAAGATTACTAACGATGCTGTGTAGCGCGTGAGGCGAGCAGGCGGATTGTGGATGATTTGCTTTTGACGGCGGGCGGAGGGGACCTGATCGAGGGCTCGTCGGAATATAGTCCCTCGGTGGTCAAGATGAACCAGGATATTATGGATGAGAGTTTTTGAGGGGTTGATTTGGGCTTGTAAACCATGACCAGAAGATGCGTCAGGGTTGGACTGCATGTCGGTTATTTTGTAGATCCTTGGGTGATTCAGGGGTCAAAGGTACGTACGTACATAGACGAAGTTGCGTCGGATTAATGCAATGTCACAAGGTCAACAACTCGAAGTTGACTTTTGACTTGAAATCAATAACAAGCACTAATATCTACCATGGGTTAGGTACCTAGGTTGGACATTTTTGACTCAGCAGTGTCCTCCCCCCCAAAAAAAACCCAAAACCAAACTAGATACCCAGGATGAAACTGGGCATCTTCCTCTATCAAAGCAATTACCTATCACATTCATCCAACTGTGCTGATACAATCTTTATCCTTAACAGAGAGTAACTGGCTGCGGAGCGGACCCCCCCCATCTTTGCGATTTCTTTCCTACCCATGCTTTCTTCATTTTCAAGGGGTGATGGAACGCCGAGCAACCTTTGGCTGACAGTCCTTCCCTCACCTCCTCACCGGAGAGGGAGGGCTGGTTGGCCTTATCCCATATCCAATCATGTTTCTGTCGTGTTCGAGAATCTCGCCAGGGGTCTAAATAGTCCTGGAATACCCTTTGTCGATTAGAGAGCGTTAGCTTTCACGGCGGCGTCTCATTCCTATCATCGTGTATGTCTCGTCCCCCGAAGGGCCTTCTCTTGACTCTGAGAATCCCAGTCAAGAGAGGTACCGGCACGTCCACTGAGGTAGACGATCGGACTGAACTTCGTTGTCATCGTCAATCCTCCTTTCAGGAGTCGGCATTCGTCCCACTGGCGGGCTGCGTTCGCAGGCGCGTCAGTCTTCCTGTTCTCTCTCTTTCTCTCCCAAAGTTTCCAAAAGAAGTGTATGAGAGGAGAAGAAATGAAATAGCTAAGAGGGTATGCGTGTGTATGATATCAAAGGAAGGTTGTGAGGGTTCAGTTAGATCCCAATCCGAATCTGGCTCCTCAAAACCTCCTTGCCATTGATCTCAACCCTCTGACGATCAGACGCGGAAGAACTGAAATTGGAACTGCCAACCTTCTTCCCTCCTGAAGATGTGAAGCGCTCCTTGAGGATGCTCAGACGGCTTGAGAAGGTTGATGTGGTGGAGACCGAGGAGGCGTCGGATTGCGAATTGAAGTTGGATTGTTGTTGCTGCTGAGAGGCAGCAAGTTCTTCCAGGTAACGAGTTGAGGAGGCAATTGTTGTGGAAAGGTCGCGGGGAGTGGGGAGGGGGAACTCTGGGGAGTTGTTAGCAAATGGTTTAGGGGTAGGGGGAGATGTTGGGGAAGGCATACGCTGATGAGGAGACGCCATCGTGCTGGTTGTTATGTTACCGTTGATAAATGGTGGTGTTGATGTGGGTTGAGGTGACGTTCGTGTAAGTGTGAACAGTTGTGATGCCGTTTCGGTGATTGCTGTGATGGTTGCTTCCAATGGAAGCGTGAGCGTGTAAGTTGGCTACGTTCTCTCTAACAAAGCTGTTCTCTCAAGTCTGGTCAAGTTCTCTCTTTGTCTTTCTGCTTGTGAACCAGGCAACTCCCTCTTCAACCTGAGGCCGACACACCTTCTTATATCTCCCCTTCTGATCTCCTCCCCACACACCCACTCAACGACGTCCGACTCACAAAAGAACTTTTAAGTCATCCCCCAAAGAAGGAAAACTTTTCCAATCCAATACTTCCCCATACTCCATCCCAACCAGCCAACCGGGCGATTTCCATTTCCCATCTCAGTCATCAGAGCATCGCAGCAGGGCCCTAAACTCGGCAACCCAAATCCGCAACACCCGCGAACGTCCCTCGGTGTTACGAGCGTACTGGTCGGACTATCCCGCACACATACATACACACTTCACCAAGAACTACAAAGCCGCCGTCCGTATCCATTCCAAGCCACGCATCACAGCCCTGCCTAGCCCCATCTGTAGACTGCAGTGTTGGTTAGTGGAAACTTTACCCCAGCAGGTTTGATCGGTAGGTACCACAGTAGGTAGACACG
This sequence comes from Thermochaetoides thermophila DSM 1495, assembly GCF_000221225.1. Classification (NCBI taxonomy): domain Eukaryota; kingdom Fungi; phylum Ascomycota; class Sordariomycetes; order Sordariales; family Chaetomiaceae; genus Thermochaetoides; species Thermochaetoides thermophila. Next base: position 3,255,614 of record NW_006383032.1, read on the forward strand.
CCGCGTAGGTGCCTCTCCCGCTTTGCTTTGCTGTTGTGCTCCTGAACCGAACCGGGATGCCTAATGTTACGGTTTCGGTTGTGCATTTGCTTGGGTGAGGCTCCGTACGTATGTGAACGTCGTATGTGAACCAGGTACTTTGCATCATGTCACCAGACAGACAAAACTATTTTTTTCCTGCCTAACTTATGAGTCACTCGATCACACGCATGGACAGAAAGTTCTTGGACTACTTGTGAGCAGTTCACCATCACGGGAGAGGTGCAGCAGATCCACGGGTTGCTACAACATTGGCATGAGTGTCAATGCGAATAAGGAGAGAATAAGTGTGTATTTGCTTAGGACAGGCAACAGCAATGCGTTGAAAGAACGCAGATATGAAATATCAGTGCCTGGAGATAGGTACAGACTGTGTTAAGATTTCCAATTTAGGTTTCCTTCCCATGGCAAATTGATGGAACTACTTTTTTTCCTCTGTACTACATCCGGTGCTTTCACCCCCACTTTCCCAAATATTCAACGCCTGAAAAGCACAGAATTTCACATACATATTGATGTCTTTCCAATTCAACTATCGATATCAAACCCCGATGTACCACAGCTACACCGCCCGCTTACATCAGGTCACAAGTTTCTCCCACAAATTGTGGACGTGACAGAGTGAGACAGACATAGTGAGTGGATGGAACAGACCGATTACCTGTGATCAGTCATTTGATCATGGGAAATAGCCAGGGGCTGTGAGACCGCTCATGGGCAGCTGGCAAGCAACGGCAAGCAATCACAGGCAAGCAATCACAGCACCTACCCACCTGCTTTTTGGTGCTCCAACCAAAATCTCTAAAGTCCAGATGGCAAGTGTCGGCCCCAGAACGAAGTCTACCCATCTAGATTCTAGAACAATACTCTTCTTCCCCTCGATCGTTAAGAATCAAGAAACCAGCATGCCTAAACGACAAGACCTCAAGCCATACGAGGCAATCGAGTCCCACAGCACGCCGATTGACTCAAGTATACGTAGTTGACTGTAGTAGTCTTATTCTCATCCGGAGCGACTTCTTGCCGACCAAGTGGCGCTCAGCCTTACTGGGGGGTCCGATCGGGGCAGGCCATCCGTGCAGGTCAGATATCTAAAGTATACTTATGAGGACTGTGATGCCAGCACTAGCAGACTGCACTGCAGTTCATCCGGTCTCCAAATCTCCAGCCACGTCAGAGATGATGTGTCTAGGTGGACCAGCTTACGACTCTTTGATGAGAAATGAAGTTCTCGATCAAGGCCCGCTGCAGCATCTGGGTTCTTTCTGGCGAGGAACGTCATCGGTCCTTCGCAATCGCCGAATTGCCGAGCCCTTCTTGGGGTGTAAAAAAGTTTTGTGTTTCGTCTGCATCTGTCTGCTGGCTGGATGCAGCCTGGGCAACGTTGCAGTACTCCCAAACCGCAGCATAGTCCCTGGCTTTTACGGGCCCTGACGGAGTGAGTGGGGGTTCTACACTGGGCGCTGCTGCTAGCCATGACGTAGGTGGTGCGGATGCCTAGGCTCGTCGTTGGGGCGGGGGTGGTTGAAGCTTCAGGTATGCTCACAACAACATACGTATCAGCACAGAAACCCCAACCCAGGCCTTCGCTCTTGGCCAGCTGGGTATAAACACTGACCGTCATAAGTTTGACCTCTTCCCTTCCCCTCTCCTGATACTTACCACACGAAGCGCAAGCTATCATCAACACCGGGAAAACAGGAAAAAGCAGCAGTCGTCCGCCTGTTCGGTAGAGAGGCACTCGTACTCGGATCGATCGCTGATTGGCCCGACAAGATCCTGGAAAAGGTGAAGTTCCGCGTTACAAAGTTGTCACCCGATTTGTTTGTGAGGGGAAAGCTCACAAAAGCTCAATATTTTCTGCATCGTCGGGCCGGCGGGAAGTTGAGAAGATGCCATTGACATTAACTTTCTCAAGAAAGGGCAGCCAACACTGATATGTTGGAAGCCGGCGAAGCGTTTGGGCCCGTCGCACCAGAGCGCGTTTGTATTACCTGCTGCGCTGCTATCCAACTGACCCTCCAGCAACACATCAGGTTCCGCATTGCCAGATGGCCTTTGTTAATTACTTAACCCTGTGCTTGTGGATGACATCGTGTGGAGTTGTGACATCCGGCTAGCTCGGGTCCAAGCGCCTGGGACTGTCTCCAAAGACCGAGAGGCGGATCCTGGAAATGTTGGCTTTTTTGGCAACAGCCATTCGGCTTTGAGGAAGCCTTTTGAAAGTGTTCTGAGGTATGGGGTTTCAACTTTTGAAGTTTCAGTGCAGATACATAGGGTTGAAAGCGGCCGTTCGGGCCTGAGGACCTTCCATAGCTGGAAAGATTTCCATGTGACAGAACAAGGTGCTCCGGCGAGCTGCTCGCCGAGTGCACCTCGCGTCTCGGCCTCTCTGATCGGGCAGGCCGGGAGCCGATTTGTCAGCCCGACTTTCCCCAGGCCCTAAAAGCAGAGCACGAGTCGCTGCGCAACAAAGCGAAAGGATCGACCACCGGTCGACGAGTATTGCAAGCGGAAAGTGGAAGGCACGGAAACGCGCAAGAGTGCGATTGTTCGACTGGCCGGACAGATGAAGCCACATACGGTGCTGGTCAGTCCAAAGTTTCTGGAGCCCGGCAGAATCGATTCCTTTAGCGAAAACAGGCCAACCCGGAAACAGCAGGCGGAGAGGGCTCGAAGCATCGCCGATAGCATGCCAAGGCGCCGCTACCACTTATCTCTTGCGGGGACGACTCTCAGATGTCACGGCCAAGTTCTCCGATCGGAGGGTTTGTTGGAGGAGTGTTGAAAAGGGGTTGTCTCTTCTGTATATGTTCAAATGTTTGTTGAACAATCAGTAGATCAATGTCAGCCTGAGATACAATGGTGCCAGATCCCGGGACCGGCCGACATGAGCCAGCAAGTCGTCCAAGACAGTTGACAACCATGTCTGCACTTGGCTGGAAGCATGTGCAGCTGTGGTTGATGGCCCCAAAAAAACCCTGACTCCCAACGGTTAACACCATGGTGTAACTGGCAGGTCTTGGCGTTCGTTTTCGGATTTTTAGCTTTATGATTGGCTAATCCCATGCAAGCCCACCTCCCGGTCATGATCGGATAAAGTAAGGGACCACCACATGGGGCCCGTGGAGCGTGTGGAATGCGTGGGTGCGCGCCAGTCTCCTCCCAGGAACAGCACCTGGTGATGATGCTATCAGCCACCGACTTTCTACCAACCCTCCCAACGAAGCGAACAGCGAAACAGCGACCCATGTGCAAAAGCACTTGGGGTACATGCAGTGCGCGCGGCCCACGGGGTATCTCAACTCAGGAGAGTCAGCGTAGATTACGAAACATTGGGGTGGCTGCAATCTGCCAACAGGCCGTGGGACAAACAGAAGATAGGAAGGGTGCAGTTCCAGAAAAAGCGTTTTTTTTTGTCTTTGTCGTCGTGTGAAGTGAATTTTGTTGACATGCCACGCGCGTTGACAAAAAACCCTGGGGCCTGGCAACCCTGGCAGTTAACTATCGGGAACGGGTCGCGCTGCACAAAAGCTTTTAGCGTGCCCCACAGGATGTGCCCATAGCAGGGGGTTGAACTTTCCAATCCGACCGAGTAGGTGCAGGATTGCATCTACCCATCCCGCGAACCCGCGGTCAACAACAGGCTGTGGCTAGCTAGCTGTTTGGCTGGGTATGCTTCCCCTCGAAAACCCAACACCAAAAGAACCCCAAGACTTCTCACTGGCCACATCTTGCAACCTTCTCGGCTTCCCGGGCTAACTCCGCAGACCGTGGTGCTGTTCCCAGGTTGCAGTCCGGGCCCCATCGCTTCCTTTTTCTTCCCTGGCCCTCCCCCCACCCACTTGAGGAAGTGAAGCCTGACTGCTTGCTTGCTACCCATCGAGCACTGAGGCCGCGTGCGAAGTGTGTGTGAAGCTGTGCTGGTCTGAGGCTCCCGGCTCAGGTTGCGCTGGCTAAACGAAACATATCGTCAATTTCCATATCTTGCCCATCAGTTCTCCCGCGCCATTACTGCTCTCGAACCGCCCCAGTGTGAGGCCTCGTTGGTGTCTTGTTTTCTCGCACCGATCCCAGCCCAGCTCAGCCTAGCCCCCTCCCAGCAGCCGGCCCAGCGACAAGGCGTTCATAAAAACAGCCAGCATGGATGCGTTTGTTGCTCTGGCCGCCAATGCGACGGCGTCGCCTCTGGCGACCCTCAAGTATGGTGCCGCCAACGTCCAGGTACCGCCCCAGCTCGAGACGGTGGCCGAGTACGTGGCCAATATGAGCGGTTGGTCCATCTTCTGGACCGTCTTCGCTCTTCTCGTCGTCTATGACCAGGGTGCGTGCCGCGTGATATGTAAAAATGTCCACAAGATTCAAGCGCTGACATGTGTTGTGCGCGACAGTTATGTACATCTACCGGAAGGGCAGCATTGCCGGCCCCTCTTGGAAGATGCCCTTCGTCGGGCCGTTCCTGCAGTCGGTCAACCCTAAGTTCGAGGAGTACTACGCGAAGTGGCTCAGCGGTCCTTTGAGCTGTGTCTCTGTCTTCCACAAGTATGTTGGGGCAAAAAGGAATGTTTCAAATAAAATGACCAGAACTGACCACGCAGGTTTGTCGTCATTGCTTCGACCCGTGACATGGCCCGTAAGGTCCTCAACTCGCCTTCATATGTCAAGCCATGCGTCGTCGATGTCGCTCACAAGCTGCTTGGCCCCGACAACTGGGTCTTCCTCGACGGCAAGGCTCATCTCGAGTTCCGCCGCGGCCTTAATGGCCTTTTCACCCGCCGTGCCCTTGAGATCTACCTGCCCGGTCAGGAAGAGGTGTACAACCGCTACTTTAAGGAGTTTGTCGAGATCACCAAGCGCAATGCCGGAAAACCTGTTCCCTTTATGACGATGTTCCGCGAGATCATCACAGCTGTGTCGTGCCGCACCATCGTCGGCCACTATATCTCGGACGAGGCCGTCAAGAAGATCGCCGACGACTACTACCTCATCACTGAGGCGCTCGAGCTGGTCAACTTCCCCATCATCATCCCATTCACCAAGACGTGGCGCGGCAAGAAGACAGCCGACATGGTTCTGGCCGAGTTTGCCAAGTGCGCGGCCAAGAGCAAGGCCCGCATGGAAGCCGGAGGCGAGCCCAACTGCATCATGGATGCCTGGATTCTCGACATGATCCGCAGCCGGAAAATTCGCGAGGCCGAGCAGGAGGGCTTGTCGACCGAAGGCCTCGAGAAGCCGAACCACATGATCCGCTGGTTCACCAACTACGAGATCGCCCAAACCGTCTTCACCTTTCTGTTCGCTTCCCAGGACGCCACCAGCAGCGCTACCACGTGGATGTTCCAGATTATGGCCCAGCGTCCGGATGTTCTGGATCGTGTGCGTGAGGAGAATTTCAAGGTTCGCAATGGCGACATCCACGCTGCTGTGACTCTCGACCAGCTTGAATCCATGGCCTACACCCGCGCCGTCGTCAGGGAGCTTCTGCGCTACCGCCCGCCTGTGCTCATGATCCCGTACATGACGAAGCGCCCGTTCCCGATCACCGAGTCGTACACTATTCCGAAGGGTAGGTTTGATCTGAAGGGAGGGTAATGGATCTGCTGCTGACTTCGTTAGGTGCCATGGTTGTTCCGACGACGTACATGGCTCTCCGCGACCCCGAGGTGTACCCGAACCCAGATGTCTTCGACCCCGAGCGGTACTACACGGGCGATGCTGAGACCAAGGGAGCGAAGAACTACCTCGTCTTTGGCACCGGCCCGCACTACTGCCTAGGCCAGCACTATGCGCAGCTCAACCTCGCCCTCATGCTCGGCAAGGCGTCTCTGCTGCTCGACTGGAAGCATCATCCGACACTCAAGTCCGAGGAGATTCAGGTGTTTGCTACCATCTTCCCTATGGTAAGTTGCTCTGGTCGGATGGGTCATTAGGTAGCATACTGACGTAGAACAGGACCACTGCCCACTGACGTTTGAGTGGCGGAAGTGGGATTAAATATAAGGGGTGGACGTAATAGACATGGGGAAGTTGGACTGAAATGATAGAAGAAAACTAAGGGCAGCAGTGTCGCGCGGGCTTGGAAGTAATGAGGATGAAATATTTAGAAGGGGAAGAAAAGGAACGACGACACTCACCCGAACAATCGTCCCGTCATCGTCATCATACCCGGAGTTAGGGTGAATGGATGAAGGATGGATGGATGGATGGTCGGCCGGTCGGTTGGTCAAGTCAGTTTCTTGGTCAATCGAGTCGGTCGAGTTGGTCGAATTGATTTGCCAGGACAAAGTCGGTCGGTCGGTCGTCTAACGTTTTCTATCCCACCACGACCATTACCACCGACCTCCAGAGCAGTCCTGGCGGCGTTACGCATCACATCACACCACAACGCTCACACAAAACCACACCACACATGTTATACACATCGTAATGATTAGTTTGTATATAGGTAACTGACTGACTGGCTGGCTGGCTGACTCTGATGTTCGCTCCTGATGCTGGGACTTGAGCGTAGGTGCTTGGTTGGTTGTCTTTTTTTCAGTTCTTCGATCAGAAAAGCTTTGGATGGATGCCTTTGGATTGATTATTGGGTTGGCTTGGTTGTTAATGAGCATGATTGATTAAGGAAGTGGAATTGAGATGAATGACAGCGGTTCGGTTGATGTCCGTTTAGCTGACTATTTGAGCACCAGTGGATGTGGTATGAGTGTTGAAAATGCTGATAGGTGAAAAAGAATTTGTGGGTGGGTGTGGTCTTAAGTTTATGCTGATGCCTAAGTAGGTACAGCTTACGTGAGTTATGCAAGTCGTCCAAGGCAGCTCTGGGAAGGAAGGAACCCAGATACGTATAAGGGGTCGTCGTATTGAAGGACGACGCTAAGGATGGCTGTGCAGTTGTCTTTCAAGTATCAGCAAGCAGGTCAGTCAACAGGGAAACTGCCGTAAGTAGATGATCCATCCATCCACTTCAGGGCTGATCCAGTTTTAGCTGTCTTGCCTGTTTTGTTACGGATGGATGTCTTGCAGGTCACCTGCTCTGCTGCTTTCAAGGGCTCAGATTGTCATGTCAGATGCTGACTGAAAGTAGGCGGCTGTATGTACTCAGACTTGCCACCTACCCCTCCCCCCTCTTCGGGTGGGATTGTGTATGAGCCGGCCAGTCATAGAGGGGTTGGCCGGTCTGGCCTTGGTAGTTGGTCGGGTCTTGTAAGGTTGGGTTCTTCCCCAAGGGCTGAACGAAGAGTCTGAGGAAAGGTCTATTGAGACAAAGATTGTGCGTCTTCATTTTGATTTGAGTTGTTGGCTGCGTATGTACGGAGGCACATGAAGATGGATGTATCAAATCAGATGTGAACTTCAGACCGGAGGTTGTATGCTTAAGCCGTGGAGAGCCGTGGTCACACCCAGTGGATGAACTGGCCAGAGTTACTGCGGCTGTGCTATGCTGGTGCTGATTTATCTGGGACATACAGATGCTGGTGCTCAGTTATCATAGGACTGGGAGCACCAACGACATCCACAGCAGTAGCTGTGTGAGGCATGAAGGACTTCGGCAGATGTATGTAAGCTGACAGTGCTGAATGCTGCCTGACTGCGGCAGCTAGTCTTGAGTTGTCATGTCCCTCACAAAGTATGAGTGGTTGTCATAGTATGTGGGGGATCCCGGATGGGGCGTTAGTGCTGACCCGGGCGTTTGGGTCAGATGGATTGCTGGACAGGACGGATATTATGTTCCGGGGTTGTGGGTTTGTCAGAATGGTTGCAGACATTAGATCGAAGATCCGGGTTTTGATAGTTCTGTCTTCATGGGACGGATGCAGGTGTGAGAGGCGTGTAAGGTACCTGTGCGTGAGCATGAGCGAGGGGAAACACAAATTTGTGAAAGAACGTTCCTGGAGGTTGAAGAACAGGTCAGTCCGAACTGCTCGACGGCAAATGTCGACTCTCTCGAGACAGAGCACAGCTTTTGTCTCGCCCCAAGCATTCCACCTTCAAATCCCCAACTCAGTCAAACTGAAGTTTGCAGCCTGATCAGACGAAATACCCCGTTATGACGTCCCTTCGAATCCCAAATCCAGGGCCTAGTCCAACCCAGTCCTGTAGTAGTTGCCCCTCCCCCACTCTGACATGGTTCAGTCCCACCCAGCATCCGAGTGGGGCAAAGCACAGCGAGCTTCCGCAGGTCTTGGTCCGGCGCTAGGCTACGCTACGGGATGGCGGCGAATACCAACAAGCGGCTGGCGGCCGGATCTCGGGCGGCGTTGCGGCGAGCCGAGAAGGAAGGCGGGAAGGATTTCTTATTTCCACGGACGGGGCTGGCTTTTAATCCGGGGGTTTTGTTTTCTATTACTTCCGTACTCTGCGGAGTTGAATTGAAACGACATATTCTGCCAAAAGGCATCGTGAACGTCAACTTTCCATCCAATAGCCAAGTCGAAGCGACTTTAATAACACCAACAATGTCCTCCTCCCGACTTCCGCCCTCTCTCATGAAGGCCGCCGTGCAGGCGACGCCCTTGACAACCTCCGCGGCAGTTACATCCAGGACAGGAGCCGTCCTGCGCCGTAGCTCTGCCGCTGCGGCTGCTGTTTCCCAGCGCGCGACTCTGCCGCCGGCGGCTCGCTTCAGCACCATCTCGCAAAGACAATCCCTTGAACAGCTGCGCCAGCGCTTCTCCTCTATCCCCGGCATCAGCCAGAGGCAGTGGCAGCAGTTACAGCAGCGGGTATACTCGACGGAGTTGGAGACGAAGCAGGAGGAACAGGCTAAGGAGGAGAGGCCGCATAAGGTTTATGATTTTGAGGCTGTAGGCTTTCCGGAGGAGCGGAATGGATTAGGGGAGATTCTAATGGGATATACAGGTTAAAAAGCTGGCTGAAGCCCCGGATCGCAAGACGATTATCGTTGGTATGCTCCCCTTTGCTCTACTAGCTTGCCTTCTATGGATACTAACGTCTCCCTCCAGACGTCCGCGAGCCCAACGAGCTCCAAGAGACTGGCCGGATCCCAGGCGCAATCAACATCCCAATCAAGTCTGCGCCAGACAGCTTCCACATCAGCGATGAAGAATTCGAGGACCGTTACGGGTACCCGCGGCCGCCGCGCGACGCCGAGGTCGTCTTCTACTGTCGTGCGGGTGTACGCTGCAAGGCTGCCGCCGATCTGGCCAAGGACGCTGGCTGGACTAATACCGGCGAGTATCCTGGCAGCTGGCTGGAGTGGTTTGAGAAGGGGGGTAAGGTGCAGCGGTGAGCAGCGAAGGGATGGGGTTTAATGTGGGTTGTGCCTAGATTAAAAAAATTGGAGGGAAATAGGATGCGTGTGTTAACCCAAACGCCAATGTTGATTGCGATAATGTGGAAAGAATCACAGTATACACGAGCCCAAACCATCCGTTAAAACCCAGCTACCCGTTACAATCTCCCTCCAACCGTGCCATCAAACATACCCCTCTCAAAAGAGCTGCTGCCCCTCCGGCTTGTCCTTCCCCGGGCCATCCTTCAATGCGGGACTGCCATGCGCAAAGAACAGCACTTTGATAGCCACCGCTAAACCAAAGTGGAGCGCAACAACAAACACCAGCAACATCTTGCTAGTCTGGTGGCCTGTGGCGCTAAGCACAGGATAAAGGTTGCGTAGGAGGAAGGCAACCGACAAGCCGAACCCAACACCCACGAAAACCCAGTTCAAGATGGCGATAGGCGACCAGCTGATGAGCGCGACGGGAATCCAGATCAGGTTGTTATAGCCGTACAGAGCCCAGCACTCGAGCAGGTTGGCGCTTTCGGAGCCGAAGTAGCGCAGCGCGAGGAAGAGGACCATGGGTACGATGAAGGTGTAGCCGTATATCAAGCCCGCCGCCCCTGTATTTCCGATTAGCATCCTCCCTCTCTCGCTTTGTAAACATCAAATATTCCCGGGGTACATACCGCTCAATAACCGAAAATCATACGCAAACTCCCCCTTGCCACTCCGCGCCAAATAATCGCTAATTGTCCCGCCCAAAAACAAAATCAACACCACCGTTGTCGCGATCCAAAACGGCCCGTACAAATCCGGATTCCCCTCCAGCACATCCAGGAAGTTTGTTCGTGGAAACAGCGCCGCACCACACCTCCTTAACACGGATGTTGTATCAACATCAAAGAACTGCTGGTAGAACGACAGACTCCATAGGAACTTCTTGCTGCTGCCCCCGCCGGAGGTCGATGCCGTCGCAGGGGGAGGGAGGAAGGGGGAGCTGCGGCCGGGAGAGGTCTTGTTGTGACGGGTGCTGGATGTGCCGAGGGCTGGGGCGGTCTCGGAAAAGTTGGAGGGGTGGAATTCGAGGTCTTCTTGGAGATCTGTATGACCGAGGTCGCCCTGTGAGGATGGAGGTTAGAGGCGTTCAGGAAGGACGGAGGGGAGGGTTTTGGGGACGCACTTCGTCATCAACGTCGACGACAGCGTCGTAGCCTGCTCGCGACATTTTGAATGTGGTTCCACGGTCTCTCTGTGACCAAGTAATTCTGATATGAGGGCGGCCTACAAAGTTAGGCTGAAGCTCGTACGGAAGGCGGTACAATTGATGGTGCTGAGGCACTCGCGCTCACGACAGCTGTTGTGTGTAGCGAAGCTTATCGATAAAGCACACCAGACACGTAATCCCACCATCAGTGAAGTCACGTGACGATCGTGATCTTGGGATTTGAGTCCCTGGATGTGGAAACCACTAGCACCAATAGCAAACACATCACAGCAAGCGTCATCTAACAAGTCATGAAATTTCGATAGTCAGGAGTCTTAAGCTATGGTCATCCGGAATGTACAGCGGAAATGGTTGCCGTGAAGTAAACCCGTCTCAACCCTTGCAGAATGATAGCAAACCAGCCGAAAAACCAAAGACGCCAGACGACCATGACCCAAGACAGTAACCGTTTATTTGAGCTTCTTCTTGGGGCGAAGCTGGTTCGAGTGGCCGCACTTGCGCTTGCGGCAGTTGGTGGCACGGGGCGGGAGACGAGCCTGGAGCCGGGTTAGTCGGAAAGCTGCTGTGTTTGCTGGATTGTCTGGAGAGAGTGCTTACATAGCACTTGCGGCAGATCATCTTGTCACAGTTGAACTTAGAGGCAAGAGCCTTGAGCGAGGGCTCAATGATACCACCACGGAGGCGGAGGACGAGGTGGAGGGTCGACTCCTGCAAAGCTGTTAGCACGGTCGTCATCATGCAATGAGACCCTGGGAATCAGAGTCCCATCGCTACATCATCAACTCCCCGTGCCCAAACCACGAATATTCCCCTCTCTACCCTCCTCATTTCATAACCATATTTTCCCGCTGCCCAAACTCATTCCCAACCATCCCGATACTCCTAACCGCCGACAAGAATCTCCTGGTGCTGAAAGACTGACCTTCTGGATGTTGTAGTCAGAAAGAGTGCGGCCATCCTCGAGCTGCTTGCCAGCGAAGATCAGGCGCTGCTGGTCTGGGGGGATGCCCTCCTTGTCCTGAATCTTCGCCTTAACATTCTCGATCGTGTCCGAGGACTCGACCTCGAGGGTGATGGTCTTGCCCGTGAGAGTCTTAACGAAGATCTGCACTATAACATCACATGAACCGACAATGTCAGTATTCATTCAATCAATTTTCGCATATTCGTAATGATTGTAGACGCGAGACGACGTACTCTTGACCGATTGTCGCCGGACTTGCTGGTGAGGATGACGGGAGAGTTCGCAGGAAGCCGTAAAATTTGGTGGGGGTTAGAATCGCTGCGGCTGGTGGCTAGGGCTCGCAGCCAAATCCACTGCAAGGATCAGCTGGTTGGCTGATGCGCCCCCACTTGGCTTACCCTAACCCTGGAACTGAGCTCTCATCCTCAGTCGTTTTGTTCTTTGTTCGCATCATTATTTGAATGAAGTCATTACAGCTTTAAGATTGCTTTGAGTATTAAAGTTCTATACAGGAAACGTAAACACAAATCCACGCAACACCATCACTCCTCATCACTCCCCTCCTCCTCCCTCTTTAACCGCCTCTTCTCCTCGGTCTGCCACACCTTGAGCATCTCCTCCAGCGTATAAACCGCTCTGACGAGATCCCTCACCGACAGCCCTGATACTTCAGCTGCTACCTCGTAAAACTTCTTGACATGTCCTTCTAACTCCTCCTCAGACCTATAGCGCCGGTAGTCTGAGCCAATCCTCTTGATGTGCCTTCCAGTCCCATCACCTGGGTCAGGCACCGGCTGGACTGTCTTCATGGCGCTCTGTATCCGCACGAGTCGAGCCTCAATCTCCTCCTGAGAGGCCTCTGGGACTTCTGGTATACCCGGGACCTCGGCGAGGGGGAAGAAACGCTCGATTTCGGTGTCATCTAGGTATATCAGTTGTGAGACTCTAAGTTGGGAGAGATGAGCTACGTACCGGGTTTGTGACTATCAATCTGCGTCTCCTGGAACCAATTAAGCAGCTCATTGATTTGCTCCTTGTCCATAGTCCATATCTCTTGAGGGTCCAGACGCTCGTACTCCAGTATCGGCGTCTTCTTGCTCGACTGCTTGGAGAACTCCTCTTCCCAGACCTTCCAGTCCATTTGCCGACATATGGGGTCATTTGCGTCGCGCGGGTACCGCTTGATGCCGTCCATGGGATAGAGATGTTTGGTAGCTACCACCAGCGCCGCAATGAGAAGCACATCGGGGATGTCGAGAAACCTGTACTTCGTGGGAGGGGGCTGTCTCGTGGGGAAGGAGAAACGTAGGTTGAGCAGACGGCATATCTTTTGCGCGAAGGGATGGACTTCGGCTGTGTAGATATGTTAATCCTTCATATTCCCTGGAGAGAAAGAGGCGAGGGGCAACATACGAGGTAGCGCCAAGTCCCTGATATGTAAGAACAGCATTGGAGAGGTGGATATCTCAGGGAACACCAGCCCATGGTTCTCCTTATACCCCAACATGAGATTCATAACTGCTCTATGCAGCTCGCCGCCCTCGAACCGGACATATCTCGTCAACAGCGCGTGATGAGCCCAGCCCGGCAGCCGATCTCGCCAGCTCTTGGGGAGATAGTTGGCCTATGCCAAAAGTCAACATCCTTTCCCATCCTTCAACCCCCAGGACAAACAACTTACCGCCATCAGAAACGGAATCTGATTATTCCTCGCCCACCGCCACACATCCCCGACCCTAACCGGTTCCCCCCTCAACACACACCCTAAATATACAATCGCCAGCGTATCCATGACCCCCGGCAACGGCCAAACCTCTTTCTTCCAGCTCCTCCTCTTCCTCCCTTTCACCCCATCCCCTTCTTCCCGTCCGGTAGCAACCCCCTCCCCCTCCGTCTCACTCCCTCCCGAACTCTGCGTACTGAACATCTCCAGCTCACTCCCGCTCGTCCCTTGCGCCGTCCCTTCAGACTCGGATCCCGTACCCCGGGACCTTCTCCTCCCCTTCTTCCCTTCATCCCTCTTTCCCACCAAACCAGGAAACTCTCTCACTCTCAGCACCCACAAATCTCTACACACAGCCTCCAGCTCGGGGTGAAAACCTTTCTTCCGCACCAGCCATAATAACTGCTTCCTGAGTAAAAACTGAAGACACTCCAGATAAAGTTCGCGCGCAGGCTGGCCAGTAAGGTGTTTCCGCTCGGTGGTGCGGCGTTCCTTGGCCTTGCGGGCGATGGAGCCTTGTTTGCCAAAGTTATCTTCTTCGTCGACGTCGTATTGGATGTAGCCCTAGAGAATAGGTAAGAAAATGTTTTTGAAGGCGAGGGGGATGATAAAAAGCCGAGGGGGTTGAGATCAATGAAGCGCGATGAAAATTTAGTTGAAATTCATATTTGAGTTCGAGCATACCTCAACCTCATGACCATTTTCACAATATCGTCTGCCGTTTTCAAGATACCATCGCCGGGCAGGACACTCGGCGCAGGTTTCGCTGTGTGGGAAGCGACGGTATTCGCGGGGCGCCATGCTTTAACGGAGTGAGAGGCTCAACTCGATTGATTTGAGAATTGATGAAATTGACAAAAGTTGGTTGATGGACTGGAATTTTGGAAAGGTGTCCGAGCTTCACTCGGTTTCAACTTTCAACCATAGCTGAGCTCTCTTCAACCCGCATTACTTCTACGCTCAGCATCGACGTCATATCAAATAAAAAACATCACAACGGACATATAATCCGCAGATGTATATTGGCAAGGCTCTTACCACGATAAATGAATGCACTCTTACTCGAACCAGAAATAAACGGCCGCCTGATGCTTCCATTGGATATACCATTTCTACAGAGCGAAACCGAATGAGAATTCCTCCCACATATTTCACGAGTTTCAGCACGGCACTGAAAAAAGAACAGTAATATGCGAGAAAGGGCAAGGCAGGCGTCTGTTTCATGTGCGAGGTCCTATGTGACCGCGCACGCGTCTATACCCAGCATAAAGGGTCCAAATAGACTCTTCGATCCGCCGCAACCGGGCGGCTCCCGGATGCCCGAAAACAGCCCAAGGAATATATCAAGGAATTTATTTCGGTCGGCCAGGAATCGGCCGGTGAAGGCGCGCGTCTTGCTGCACTCGCCGGCCCAATAACTCAGCACAACGCCACCACCTGGCCACTTCCCCACTCTCCTCCTCTCACACATCAACTGAAGCCATTTATTTCGAGGTGTTCTCCTTGAAATCAATGGCGGCCTCCTCGCCCATAGCAGCCTGGACGGTGACAACTGTGGAGCGTTAGCAGCGCGCTCTTCTCGATATACTACTGATATTCAAGGATACTTACGGAGATCCTTGCCCTCATCGAAGGCGGCCTTGATCTTCTGGCCAAGCTCACCCTCAGGCAGGCGGACGTCGTCCTTGGTGCTGCCGTCAGAGAGCATCAGACTGAGGTAGTTGTCATCGGTGATATCGATCTGCGTGACGTTAGTACTACTCTATCGACCTCTCACATCACAGCTGTACTCACGAGCTGGTATTCGTTGCGCTTGACAACGGGCACATCCATGTTGTGGGTGGACGGGCAGAGATCCTCAAGCTTCTTGCCTGTGAAGATGTCCAGGGCAACGAGATGGACCTTAGCGTGACCGTGCTTGCCGGTCTTGGAGGTGGACATGTCGACGATCTTGCAAGGGCGGCCCTTGATCACGACAAAGCCGTTCTTCCGCAGAGCCGAGCACTGCATGGGGAAGGTGAGAGAGGCGCCAGCGTCGGCGTGGCCCTCGTGCTCGAAGTCATGGTGCTGTAGCATGCAGAGTCAGCTGTCATTCTTTTTTCGCACATCATTCGGCACGCTTGAAGAAGCATGTTGGCGATATCGCGGGGCGAGCAATGAGAATCGCGGCAAGGCAACTCTCAGGCAGGGCCGTCGAGAGCCGTCGTCAGTCGATGCGGGGTGATGGCCTCGTCGCCAACATATCGCCAACACACAAGCGCTTCCGAATGCCATAAGGGGAGTCGTTTCAACTAACCTCGTCAGACATCTTGAATTATTTGTAAAAAGATAAACGGTCTGTCGGAAGAAGAAGCTGAGCGGCGAGAAGCCCAAGAAGTCGTCGAACGGTCCAAGGGGGGGGGGAGAATGGAGATTGTAAGATTGTAACAAGCAAAAGAAGGGAGGGCGGGAGGAAAATTCGTGGTTTTGAAGCGCCAGCCGAAAAGAAAAAGGGCACCGTTTCCCCGCCAGGAGCCCCTCCTCAACGCCTATGGGGGCCTGGCTGCAACTGCCTTTGGTCCAGTAAATTTTGCAACAGCCCTCACACTCACAACCCTCTCGCCCACAGCCAACCCTGAACTTTTTTTTTGCCCCTCCGTGGCCACCCCGCCCGCCACAGGCGCGCACTTGACCCCAGAACAGCCCTTAAGTGAGCGCCAGCCAATTGGAGCGTAGTAATTCGTCTGGGCGGACACAGTGTGCACAGCAGCGCTGGCATTGAAACAGCTGGAGGTGGCAGGCCGGAGGGGCAGCTCATCTCCGCCAAAGTGTGATCCAGCTCAAACATCAGAACACTAAATTTTTTCACCATCTGGGTCAACTTTACCTACATAGCTTTAAAGTACGCATTTTATGCAATCAAACTTTATTCCAAGAAACTGGGGTTGCTCAATGTGGACTTAAAAGACGCGGTGTCATGGGTTGCCCCGCTCAGTTGCTATGATCACAGTGTTGCTGCTGTTAGCACTGTGCCTTGTACAACCCTCCGTCGATCATGGCGCGTGCTTCTCCACGCTGTTTACATCTCTCGGTGCCCGCTGCTCCAGCCTTGCGACCCCACAGCGGAACCAGCTGCCCACAGGTGTCAGCCTGAGAAGACCCGCTCACCTGAACGGGCAGCTTCATCAAGGAGACGGCGACAGGCTGGACCTTTACGGTCGACATCTTAGCCTGACAACTTCGACTCTTCAAGTACGAGCGACGAGGCGCGGCCGACGACCAGTCGTCGCATAAGCCAGTTTACTTCGCGCGCGAGCCAGTCGAAGCCGGGGCCTGGGCCACGACGGCGACGGCGGCAGAAAGCTTGACGATATCCTTAGACCGTCAACATGTGGCTTGACCGGTTCGCCGGCCATCATCCAGCTCAAGCTCAACCTCCTCCTACGAGCGCTCCCTCTGTGTCAGCTAGCCAGCCTCGTTCACAGTCGCCGCTACCCCGTCGGACATCGAGTGTGCGCGCCCCTTACTTTACGTCGCAGACTAGACCAAGTCTTAGTCGACATCCGTCCACTGACTCTACCACATCGCTGCTCGCTTCATCCAAGCGCGCCAATGGCTCCGGCTTGAGGCAGTCGACGATCGTTGATGAGGTACCTGACCCAGAAGAGGTGCTGGCTCGCATCCTCGGGCCGCCCCGGCTGAAGCGAGTATTACAGAAACTGCTGAGACTGGCGATGATGATGCCGGGAGGATAGCAATAACGGATGATGACCTGAATCTGGAGTTTGACTTTGGTGGCCTGTCGCTGCGTGAGCTCGCAAGAAGCGCCAGCGCTGCTGGGGCAGGAGACATCTACAGGTTGCAGACCGTAGAAGACTGTACGTCGTTGCCATGGGCTTTCTCTATCTCTTCCTGTACTCATAGCATGACCAACCATAGTCGAACGAGACAAGGCCAAGTTCGAAGAGTTACACCGGTCTATTCAGGCGTGTGACGAGATGCTGAGTTCGGTAGAGTCCAATCTGACCAGCTTCCGCAATGACCTGGCCGCCGTGTCCGCCGATATCGAGACTCTGCAAGCCCGATCGACTGCGCTGAACGTGCGCCTCGAGAACCGCCGCGCCGTTGAGAAGGCCCTGGCGCCCATCATCGAGGAGCTCAGCGTGCCGCCGCACGTCGTGTCCAAGATCGCCGAGGGACATATCGACGAAGCCTGGGTCAAGGTCCTGGCCGACTTGGATAAGAGAGTGGAGGCACACAAGAAGAACTCTCAGCAAGCTCAGCCGATCAAAGCGCTTGCTGACGTTGGGCCGTTGCTGGAGAAGTTGGTGCTGAAGGTACGTCCTCGGGATGGTATACTGCGCTCTGTCCTGCTAACTTGCTCTCCTCCAGGCCGTCGAACGCATCCGAGACTTCCTTGTCGCCCAGATCAAGGCCCTACGCTCGCCTAACATCAACGCACAGATCATCCAACAGCAAAACTTCCTCAAATTCAAGGACCTCTATGCTTTTCTACACAAACACCAGCCCACGCTCGCGAGCGAGATTTGCCAGGCCTATATCAACACCATGCGCTGGTACTACCACAACCAGTTCTCGCGCTACGAAAAAGCTCTCTCGAAACTCAAACTCCACACCATCGACAAATCCGACCTTCTCGGCCAAGAGGACCCTTCCTCCTCCCGGCGCACCGCCGTCCTCTCCAGCTCCAAACTCAGCGGCCCACCGCACGACGCCTTCAATCTCGGCCGGCGCATCGACGTCCTCAAAACCTCCAACAAACTCGCCATCTCCTCCTACCTCGCCGAAGAAGACCAATCCACTCATTACCTCGAAACCCCCTTTCGCAATTTCAACCTTGCCCTGATCGACAATGCGACCGCAGAGTACACCTTCCTGGCTGCATTCTTCACCCCGGCTCTCAGCTTCGCGACAATCTCCCGGCATTTCAACACCATCTTTGAGCCGACCTTTTCTCTCGGCCAAACCCTGACCAAGACCCTCGTCTCCGACACGTACGACCTCCTGGGCGTGCTCTTGTGTGTCCGCTTAAATCAGCACTTCGCCTTCGAGCTGCAGCGCCGCCGCGTCCCTGCCGCAGATGGCTACATCAACGGCACGGCTATGACGCTCTGGCCGCGCTTGCAAGCCATCATGGACGCCCACGCCGAGTCCGTCCGCACGCTCGCTTCCAACTTGCCCGCCAAACCTGGCAGCGCAGCAGCCGCTAAACAAGCCTCTGCCGCACCGCATCCCGTCACCCAACGCTTCGGCCAGCTGTTGCATGGGATTTTGACGCTGAGCGCAGATGCCGGGGATGATGAGCCTGTAGTAGCGAGTTTAGGGAGGTTGAGGAATGAAGTGGAAGGGTATTTGACACGGGCGAGCCAGGCGTGGTTCGGGACGGCTGAGAAGAGAAAGGGGGTGAGGTTTCTGTATAATAATTATAGTTTGGTGCTGACGATTATTGGGGATTGCAAGGGGAAGCTAGCCGGGGAACAGCACAGGCATTTTGAGGGGTTGAAAGGAAGGTTTGCGGAGGATGGGTGACCGAGGGGGAGTGGACTCCGTGTGAGACAAGGGGAAGGAGGGTATAAGGAGAGAAGAAGATTGGAGTTGGGCGTGGGAATATCTGGGATGAATGGGTTTGTTATTGTGTTTGTTCGTCAGCATAAGTAGGGCAGATTACGTGTCTAGAACGTACTAATCCCATGCAACCAACTTGAAGACGGTTTGGTTGAGCAACAAACAAGAAAGGAAAGGTATTAATATCATTACTCATTGACGCCTACCCATCTTTTCATAGTAACCTTGTTTGTTTTGGTTCACATTTTTCAGTGTAGAACTCATCCATTCTTCATCCCCAAAAACCCCATCACCCCGCCGGTCTCTATCTACGTATACCCAGTCCACAACCCCAACCTCCCTCCCGAGCCCTTCTAAGGCCACAACCCCCTCAAAACCCCCGACAACCACGCCATCCCCTCCGCCACCGAACCCGGGAGCACCCCCGGATACCCCAAATACACACTTGCCCACGTCCCCGACGGCACATTCTCCCCCGCCCGGCGTAACAACACAGCCAACACAGCAACCACCACCGCCATCCCCGCCATCCCCACGCTCCGACGATGCTGCCACACCCACTTGCGTGCCCGGTCTCTCTTTTCAAGCCACTCCAACTCGCGCACCTGCTTCTCAAAGTACTGTTGTGCATCCTCGATACTACCTGGCGGGATGCCCTCCATGCCGGGCTTGCGACGCGCTGTTTTGAGGACACTCCATTTCGAGACTCTCTTTTTCCAGGACGGTAAGGTTTCGGGGGGATATTTCCTTTCCAGCGCGGCCGCATTGGCGATGAGGGTCTCGATGGGGACGGGGAGAGGGTCTGGCAGGCGGGAGAGGACTGCATGCAGGATGTCGCGGTCGGGTTCGACGGACAGTAGCTCGTCCCGTCGGGCGAGGATTAAAGAGGCGAAAAGGTACGCCGTGAAGCACGGGTCTCGAGCCAACAGCACGTCAAAGAGGCGGGTGATTTCAGAGAAGGTGGGCACTTCGTGTGCGTACATAGTTAATGTGCCGGCGAGAGCGAAGAAGGGCTCAGTCAGGGAGAGAAGGCGGTAGAGAAGGGGATCGGCGTGACGGAGGATATCGGGGATGAGGTGCAGCTGGGCGAGGGAGGGCGTCATGCTGGGGAGCATGAAGTCACGGATGTGGAGGAGGGAGAGGTGGGAGAGGAGGATGGAGGTCTGGGGGAGGGAGGTGTTGGGGGTTGAGATGGGGGGGTTGAGGACGAGGAGGAGGACCTGGGCTATGTCGTGGTAGCCTTGAAAGTAGTGCAGGTAGGGATGACGACGGAGAACGGAGAGGATGAGGTCGGAGAGAAGGGATTTTTGGTGTTGGCGTTGGGAGTCGGTTTGGTCTGGGCGTGTTAGTGACCGTCAGGGGTTATGGGTAATGATGTGGTCAGGAACCTACTCTTGGGGTAATAGACAAAAGCCCTGTTGACGTCAAGCTGGACCTGGTCCTCATCTTTGTGACGGGGCAGGGACTCCCAGGAGAAGGCTGATGATGTCGTCGAGCTGTAACCATTATGACCATCACGACCATCATCCTCAGCTTTCACGTCGGTCCCGAACGGAGGTAGTCCGAGGAGAACTGGCCCTGTAGTCGCCGTTAGCCAAGCAACCGGAGATAAAAATTGGAAGAGATAACCGAGATGGCAGGTCTCAACGGTGACGATGGCGATGTGATATCGAAGCTTGGTAAGCACTTACATGCCTGCTGGCGCAGATCGTCCGACAAGAACCCCCCTGGTGATTCTGCAAGCGCCCTCAGCCGGGCCAGGTCCCGTGTCCTGCAGGCGTGGAGGATGGCTTGCTTTTTGTCCTCGACGCCGCCGCCATCCGCATGGGCATCCTGATTGGGGCCTTTCTCATCAAGCCCTGCCGGAATTGGCTCCGGGAGCTTTTGATCCTCCTCCATTTCGCTAGCGATGCTCTTGATGTCGTCGGCCGGCTCATCCATTTCGCTAGGTTTAAGTTTATAGATGACAATAGTAGCGAAGTGTATGCTTAAAACTGGGCGTCTTATTCAATGTTTCGTCATATGCCTCTCCAATGACCATGCTGGGGATTCATCAGTGGCGGCACATCAGTGTGCTTCCAGGGACGCCTTACATCTTGAATTGATGGAAAAGGGCTAAACCGTGAGCTGTCCTAGTTTGTCTCCCTGCCGCGTATCACTCAAAATTGGAAGTATTCGATCAGGCTGCAACGAGACCCGACTAGGCAAAGGCAACCGAGGTCATCAAGATCAAAATCAACCCGGCAAGCTTTCAGAAGATCAACTCTGCAATGAGCGCCAACTCTCACTCACCATGCAGCAAGAACGCGGGTTGCTGCTAAAGACAGCCCAAGACGACTCACGGTCAGTGGTAGGAGTGGTTGAAGGTGAGGACCATCCGGCGAATGGTGATGACAACGGACCGACAGTGCTGCCCAGTCGCAGCACATGCCCCTTACATGTGGTGCTACTGTAACTGCGCTAGGCGCTGCTTCCCTGGGGAATATTACTGTAATTACGGCCGTTGAGAGCTCTCGGTCACATGTCGCCGGACTGTTGGGTGCCTGGTGTCGTATTGTAATTACATACTTGTATTGTACTATTTACCGAGGTGCGGGATGGCGCTCTGTGTTGAACCAGCTAGTAACTCAGGGGAAGACAATCTTAGGCACTCCCGGGCCAAGTTGCTCAATGATTGACAGGGTTAGGTCGCCGTCCACGGAAATCTGGGCGAAATCCTGCAAGTCAGGTACCCGGCAACCTCTTCGGTGCAGTTCATCACGCTCGTGCCCAGGACGCCACGTTCCATTGTAGATACGTCAGATCAACATGCAGAACCCAAGCCAACAATGACGGCAGGTCATCTGACATGTAACATAGCGAGCAGTGTAGCGTGGCTATAAGATACAGCTCGATCTCATTTCTCCCACAAAAAGTATAAAAAAATTGAGTTTGATGCTTCTGTTCAAGTCTTTGAAGTAACGATCGTGTTTTGTCTTGTATATCGTAAGTTACGAAACGCTGCAGGGTGCTTCATGGGGCAGTTCAAAGCTCGATGAGAGCTGCACGTCAGCCCCTCCTCTTCCATTGGAGCTTATACGCCGTGTAAACACAACTTTCTTCTCGAAGAGGTAACAGCCTTTATGCAGCCTCTGATCACACGGCAAGATCACAATGCTAATGTCTCCCTTTGACTACCAGGGCTGGAGTTGAAGCATGTACCTTTCCATGGAAATCGATTCTGTATCCGATTGTTAACAGAGCTCTCAGTCGCTTGGCTGCTGTTGGATTCGGTGAAGGCAAATCAACCATCTACCCGCAGCACTGAGAGATCACCACACTCTGACTGGGAGACAAATACTACCACAATACCACGTTACTCCGGGCCCTTGACTGCAGCTCGTCTCGAATTCCCAGAGAGTCTAGAGTCAGCGCCAGCAGGACCAGGCCGCGAGCTGCATGCGACTTGCACAGCACGCTTGATATCTAAGGTTGCCGGCATCTCTCCCATGCAGTCGGCTGCTTGGTTGAGGTGAGTTGTTGAGTCGAAGTGTGAGTGTGGTCAGCGAGGGTCACAAGTGCCAATCAAACCCCTCAGTGCTGTTGATGGCTTCATGCAGTGCGCGACCAGCCCTCTGTGATGCCACTGATGCGTGCTGCAGTGCTCCTGCCACTTCCAAGGTTGGAACCCATCCCTGAGGTGGTGCCTTGATCCTCAGGCAGTTCATCATACATGCTCTTGCCTTTTCGTCTCGTGTTTTTTCTTCTCTCCTCTCTTATCTGAACCGATAACCTTAAAACTTTCTACCTGGGCTATCTGCTTACTACTGAATTCTTACCAGACTGTCGGAAACCTCGCATAGTTATTGAGAGCTTTGCCTTTCTCGATGTGACTTTTTGGCCTTTTTTTTTCTCGATTGTGGGCATCAGAGAGGTCATTCTGCGCGCTAGGTCATACAACTTCTTAAATTTTCTCCAATTGACTCGATTACCGACTTGCCACCAATGGTCTCTCACCACCATGGCGTTGCACACTAACGTCCTCCACAATGGAGAGTGGGTGACGCAGACCATCGACGTGTACAGCATTCTCAGCAAGCAGACCCCGTCATCATCGAAGAAGCAGACGACTAGAGAGCAGCTGCCTCCTCCGACTTGCGGGCTCCTGACTACCACCATCTCCGAGAGTCCTCATATCAAGCATATCTTGCCTGTCCGACTTCGGTCACTCAGACACAATGATGTGGCCATCATCGGGGTAAGCCTTCCTCCTCGTGAAGGCCTAACCCCTAGGTTGAAGAGAGAAATATCTGACAGTCAGTAGGAATACTACATACAAATTTGCGAGCTAGGTCCAGATGGCCGTCTCAAGGAGGTCATCAGGAGAAACGACTTTGATTGTCAGATCCGGAACGCTTGCGTGATCGGCACATTCAGCTTGGACGATCTCAGGGAGGCATCTTTTGAGACCCGCATCAAGACCGAAGAGGACGAATTCTGCTTCTCAGCAGGACCCGCAGGCCACCACCATCCTTTACCCCCTCAGCTCCTTGCGGTTTTTCTGGAGAATGGAGAGATCATCTTCATGTTCGTCCGTGAAAATGCCGAGAGGAAGCTTGAGTTCGTGACGGGAAAATATGAAGACAACATACATCATGCCCTCTCTAACGACTATTCTGGATTTTATGTGGCCGTTGACCCGAGCTCACGCTACATGGCCATGGCGTCCGTGGATTATATTGTTATCTACGAGCTGGAGGAGCGCGAAGTGCTCGCAGAACGATATTCGCGTGGCCAACCTTTGAAGCCGGTGAAGACACATCGTCTGCGCCACACTCCAGGATCGGTGGTCAATATGACCTTTCTCTATCCACAACTGGGACACCCAGGGCATATCATTCTCTTGATGATCATCGCCAATAATGGCCGACCCAAGGGTTATGTGCTGGACTGGATCTTGGGAGAGAAACTTCCAAACGTTGTCTCCAGGATTGGGCTTAATAAGTTCGGCATCCCCCCGGAGCATTGTTGCCCTACGTTACTGATTCCACTAAGGGTGGAGTCAGCATATATCAGCGTATCAGGCAAGCATCTTGCCTTAGTCACTGGTGCTGTGCATGGGGCACCCATACACGAACGTCTGTCTTCTTTGCAGAATGAGCCTCCTGCATTTCCTTACCACAACCGAACAACAAGAGAGCCTTTGTGGGTGGCTTGGGCAAGGCCGTTGCGCTACTCGTCTTTTTACTCTGGAAAGGACTCAAGAGGAAACCCGCCGAAGGATTTCTTTTACCTTGCCAGGCATGATGGGCTAGTCATTCATATCGAGGCCAAACGGGAAGATCAGGACTCAGTCAGTCTAAGTCTAAACATTCTAGAGTCGTTCCCATGTAGCATGGATGTCGGGTTGTTTGCCTGCTTGTGCGAGGATCAAGCCTTTGATATTCTCGTCTTGGGCAGCACCAACGGCCCTGGAGGCTACTGGAAGGTAAGAAGCCTTCCACTCTTTCGTAGTATTACTTGGGCCTCTGGCTAACCTCCTTCTTTGGCAGACACTTCCCTTGGGCCCAGTTGTCTTTCTTGGAGAACTTCCATATTGGGGCCCGGTTTACGATTTCACGACAACAGACGAGTTCATTGACTGTGAGGGGGGTTCCCAACATAAGGCAATGGTGCCGTGGCAGGAGGGTACGGTACGAAGGCCAGATCGCGTCTTTGCGGCCGTTGACATGGGCAAGAAGGGCGCTATCGTCGAGTACAGATACGGCCTAAAAGCAGACATCGGTCTTGACATAGACTGGCCCGGTGCCGTGAAGCGCGTTTGGCTGGTCTCAGGTCATCATCCATTTTCACACCAAGGGTACCTCCTGCTGCTTTCGGGGGTTGATCGCTCGGCGGCTGTCTACATGTCGTACGATTTCGGCGATGCTGAGGAAAAGACTGTGGACGATGGTGTTCCGTTTGACTTGTCGTCACCCACCTTCGCCATGGCTTGTTCTGCCCCCATGGTAGTTCAGGTCACTAGGCAGAGTATTGTGTTGGCGGCGTATGGTCGGAGGTATGCCTTACTACTCGAAGAAAGTGGTTCACTGGGAAATCGGGGAGGTTGACGATGCTAACTTTATGCCAGCATCCGGGTTCCAGTTCAGGAAATTAGCGGTTTAGTTGATGCCGAGGTGTCAGACGCCTGCATCCGTGATGACTGTATCGCCCTCTCCGTGCTGAGACAAGCCCGCTACGTCATTCAGATATTGAAGATCGACACGTCCACCCTCCGTGTGGCCCCCGTCCACGAACTCGAGGTGGACGGAGAAGTCACTGCCCTTGGTCTTGATGCTGACTACACTCTTTTGGTTGGCGTTCGGAGAAATCTTCAGACATCGCTGGACTATTGTTCTTTGACAAATCCTTTGGGAGGATTTGAAACGGTGAACTTGACAGAGTGTAAGTGTCTGGGACCTTTGACTATAGTACTTCTTTACTGACAAAACGTAAGACCTTGTGGAACAAATAGGACCCCTTTTACCCGAAGGCCCTCCCGTCGCGGAAGGTATCGCGGATATTCTCCCCCTGAAGGGCATGGTCCTTCTTGGCACCAGGAGCGGAGAGGTGATCATCTTGAGGAATGTCGACGGTTCTGTGCTCATTGAGAGCGAGAAATTTGGCTCCGCAGTGGCACACCTGACTTATAGTTCTCGGTCCGGAGAGAACGGCTCCTCCGTGCTTATTACTTGTGACAATGCTCTTGTCTCCATGAGCCTTGATGTCGCCTACACTGGCACTCAGGCAATCCTCAAGTCCAAGAAGCATCGCGTCTGGCCTGTGGATTCTCAGGCACTTCACGAGCTGGCACCACCCGTCCAGTTTGCTATGGCATTAGATGTGCCAGCAGATGACAGCGTCACGCCTCTTCTCATGGTGTCTAGCTCGAGGTTGCTGCTTGCCGAGTTACATCACACTCCTGGACTGGTCAACCGCGTCCTCACCGTCAACGGCACACCGACCAGGGTCATGTACTCGCACGCCATGCAGTCTCTTATTGTTGGGATGGTCCGTGAAGGCAGACCCGACCTTGTCTTCCTTCACCCTGACACTGGCGAGCATATAGGACGTCCTCAAAACAAACAGGGTGCACCTATTGACTCCCTTCAGGCCTTTGACAAGTTTGGAGATCGGATTTTTACGCTCACAGAATGGACATACAAAAAGGACCACGGCGTCTGGAACCTGCTCCTCATCGGCTTGAAGATGGGCCTCCTCCTCGTCGTCCGCATGGACAAGGACACCCATGGCGGCCATCTCACCATCCGTTACCGCCTGCTGTACAAGCGGGACTATGGCGAGCCAGTCTACTCTGCCATTGGATATGACGCGGGCATTGTTTGCTGCGCGGGCGACCTCATCCGATGGGAGGTTCTTGACCCGGAGGACAAGAAACTCAGGCCGCTGCGCGAGTTTCCCATCAACTCACCTGGAATTGCTTTAAGGATTGCAAACGGCAAGCTGTTCTGCCTCACGAAGAGTGATTCCCTCGCCGTTCTGGAGCACGGCAACGGGACGGAGCCGACCACCAAGCTGTGTCATGTCGACCCGTATAGGACCGAGAGCTGGCACATGATCATGGTGGAGAGTCCCGAGCCTGAGCAACAGCAACAGCAACACTCGGCAATTGAGGGTGAGGGTAGTGAGGAGAACCAGCAGCACCAAGGGAAGAGAGGCGCCATGGTCCTCACAGCAGACCGATTTAACGGCATCGGAGCGACTTGGGTGCCGTGGTTGACCAAGGAGCAGGAAACCCACCTCGTCGTGAACTCCGAGCTACGCGTTGGCTCGATCCGTCGCTTCCGCCGGGGCCGGACGCGCCCCGTCTGGCAGCAGTATCAGGGCCGCTGTCGCCCACGCTATGGCCGTCTGGCAGCGACCATCGACGACGCGGACATCCTCGCTGTGACCTTCCTTGGCTCAGTGATCCAGATGAGCTTGCTCAATCCCGACGCGTGGCGCCTGCTGAAGTATATTGCGAACCTGGCGTTTGCGGACGAGGAGATATGTCCGTATTTGTGCTTTGGGGAGGACAAGGAGGAGCAGGCGAGGGTGAGAAAGGATCCGGAGCCGAGGGAGGAAGCGGAGGAGAGGTGGGTGGATGGGGATTTGTTGAGGAGGGTTGTTGAACGGGGGATTTTGGGTAGGTTGGTGAGGGGGAGGGAGGAGAGGGTTAAGGAGTTGCTTGGTAAGGTTGAGGGGAGGGAGAGGGAAAACGTTGAGGCGGTTGTTCGGGGGGTGGAGGAGGTCCTGGGATATTATTTGGAAGTTGCTTTGTAGAAAGTTGACGGGGATGAATGGGATTTTGTTAGGAGGGGCATGACCTGACAGCTTGGAAGACTGGCTGTTTCCTTTTGGCCTTTTTTGCATCGCTGGCAGCCTAGCAAGCTTCCTCTTACCTCGAGACATAGAGCTCAAAGCTCGTGTCCGGAGGGATGGGGTAGCCTGGATGCTCTCCTTTTCCTCATGTGAGAGCCGAGCATCGGGCCGATCACCTGTTGAATATTGGAGTAACTGATGGATGGCTAGGTGTAGGGTAAAATGTGTGGATATTCAGTGTTTTGGTAATCTGATCTTCCTGTTTGGCTTTGTGTTGGTGTGGAAGTTCTCAAGGGGATGTAAGGCATCATGATGATGGTCTTGAGGACGGGCTTGATGTTACTGTAACACAGGTCAAGGTGTAATGCTCGGCATGCAATATTCATGTGTTACACCGGTTGGGCTTTGAGTGAGGACATGATGATACTGACTAAGATTGAGAAGGGCTGCCTGTTTCGCATGATTCATGATGCCTTATGGATTTAGAAACCATCAAGTAGAAGCAGTTTTCTAGTTTGTCTAACATGGCATAGTCTTTCTCAGTGTTGTGAGGCCCTTTTGTCGAGACACAGGGATTATAGAAAAACTAGAGTGAAAATTTCTGTGGTTTCTTGTACAGATGTAAAATCCATACCGTGGTACAAGTTCGTACATGGCGCTTATCGCAATCCTGGCAGGGTAGAGCGGGTAGAGCGGATGTCTAGACTTGTGAAGAGAAGACACAATGAGAGTATGGGCTTTCAATTGTTCTATGGAGTTCAACATCACTATAGTTCTCATGGGACATTACATCACTATATCTTTGTTGGGGTCTTCTCTGAGGTTCAAGAGTCGAAGTTTGGTGCCGGTACCCAGGGCACACACACATCCCACGTCTCTGCTGCAATACGATATGATACAAAATACTTTACCGGACCCACCAATCAAACCCCACAAGCCCTACAGCGCACCACTCACAAGGGCGGACGGCTAGGGCGGGCGGCGCCGCTGGCTTGGGTAAGCAACGTTCTGGTTGTGTGTGTCCTCACAATCCGCGCAGCCTGACGAACAGTTCAACCTCAGGAACGACAAGGCGTAAGTCAAGCCCCTTTTTAAACGGTTGGGCTTTACGTACTGTTTCCTTTTCTGCAGGACGAGTCCCAGCCTGTGCGTCACCTTCAAGTCAAGGAAGGCCGTTCCCTCAAGGTCAGGTACCTGACAGTATTACGATCAGGCGTACCGATAAAAGAGGAAGATCTTTGCCACGGACCACCACTGTGGACAGGCGAGCCTCCATCGAACCTAGCTTGTCTTTACCTTACCTACTACCCCGACGGATCTACTTCTTTCCGTTACCTCTAACAACACCTCAACCTAAGAGCCTGCCAGGTCGTTAATTCGTTTCCTGTTCGAGGATTAGGAATAGGTTAAAGGGATATATCTTCCTTTAACCAATTTTTAATCGACCGACCGACCGAGCAAAGGGCAGATTGAGATCAGTCGTCCTCCCATCGCATTAGCAAAGAAAAGCCCCGCGTTAGCGCGATCTTTTCTTTCTGTGAGAGGAACGGCAAAGTTCACATTCACGGATCCCGTGCAGAACGAGCACGCTCGCCGTCCAACTGACTGACCTTCTCGAGTCAAATAACACCAGCCAGCCGTCACGATGCCACCTAAGGGAAAGAAGAATAGAAAGAACGACGACTGGGACGCCGACCTCGGCGAGTCCATCGCCCCGGTTAACCCCGCCGCTGCAGCCCCTGCTGCGGCCGAGGCTCCAGCTGCTGCCGAGAAGGAGGAGGAGGCCCCCGTCGGCGGCCTGATGGCCTTGATGCGCAAGAACAAGGAGAAGCGCAAGAAGAAGGGACTCAGCGAGGACTGGCTTGACGGGGAGACCCCAGAGGGTCAGGCCCCTGCTGCTGCTCCTGAGCCCGACCTTTCGGCTAAGCAGGCCGAGGAGGCTAATCTCGAGGACGAGTGGGCGCTGCCGGATAAGAAGGGGAAGAAGGGTGGCAAGCAGCAGCAGAACAAGAAGCAACAACAAGAGGAGAAGAAAAAGGATGATGAGGAGGTTCCGGAGATTAGGGTGTTGACGAAGGCGGAGAAGGAAAGGTTGAAGAAGGAGAGAGAGAAGCAGCGCAAGAAGGAGCAGGTGTGTTTCATGGGGATAAATCTTCAGAAATGGCTTAGTACTGACGTCTACTACCTATAGGCTGCCAAGAAGAAGGCCGCTGGCCCTGCTCAGCCGCAGAAGGCCGAGCCAGCCAAGCCGGCTGAGGAGGAGAAGAAGCCTGAGGAGCCTGCCCCGGCCCCGGCCCCGGCCCCGGAGCCCGCTGCCGGCGGCTCCAAGAAGAAGATACCGGCGCACCTGCGTCTGATCCAGAAGCAGCAGGAGGAGCTGCGTCGTCGTCAGGAGGAGGAACAGCGTAGGCTAGAGGAGGAGCGCCGCAGGATAGAAGAGGAGGAGCGCCGAGCGGAAGAAGAGCGCAAGCGCAAGGAGGAGGAGAAGGCACGCAAGAAGCAGAAGGAGAAGGAGAAGATCGAACAGCTCAAGCGCGAGGGCAAGTACCTGACAAAGGCGCAGCGCGAGGAGAAAGCGCGCAACCAGCGCATGCTGGAGCAGATGCGCGCCGCGGGTATTAAGATTGCGGCGCTGGAGGAGAAGAATAAGGAGGAGGGTGCTGCTGAGGGGGAGAAGGAAAAGAAGGAGAAGAAGAAGCCGGAGAAGAAGCGCCGCCCGAACAAGGTATGCTTATGCTTGCTTAGATGATGGAGTTTATTGATACCCATGTGCTAACTGTGGTTAGGTTGATGAACAGAAGGCTTTGGAGGAGGCCGCTGAGCGTGCCAGGCAGCAGGCCGAGGCTGCCGCTCGCGAGGCTGAGGAGAAGGCTCGTCTTGAACGCGAGAAGGCCGAGGCCGAGGAGAAGGCCAAGCAGGCCGCAGCCGAGGAGAGCGTTGACGAGGACTGGGAGGCTGCCGCTGAATCGGATAAGGAGGATGTTCCAGATAGCTGGGATGCCGCCGCCTCCGACGAGGAGAAGGAGGAAGAAGAAGAAGAAGAAGAAGAAGAAGAGAAGCCTGCTCCTAAGAAGACTGAGAAGAAGCCTGAACCTAAGACGGAGGAGAAGAAGAAGGCTGAGCCCAAGAAGCCTGAAGCTAAGAAGGAGGAGGTTAAAAAGCCTGAGCCTAAGAAGGAGGAGCCCAAGAAGGCCGAGGCCAACGGCAAGCCGGCCACCACCACGCTGCCCACTCGTTCCAAGGAGGAAGAGAAGCCCAAGGCCGCTGAGGCCGAGAAGAAGGAGGTTGCTGCGCGTCCCAAGAAGCCGGTCGTCAACAAAGACAACTTACGCTCGCCCATCTGCTGTATCCTGGGTCACGTCGATACCGGCAAGACCAAGCTACTCGACAAGATTCGTCAGACCAACGTTCAGGAGGGCGAAGCCGGCGGTATCACCCAGCAGATCGGTGCTACCTACTTCCCAGTCGAGGCCATCAAGCAGAAGACGGCTGTCGTCAACAAGGACGGCAAGTTCGAATTCAAGGTTCCCCGGTCTGCTCATCATCGATACTCCTGGTCACGAGTCCTTCTCCAACCTGCGCTCTCGCGGTTCGTCGCTGTGCAACATCGCCATCCTGGTCGTCGATATCATGCACGGACTGGAGCCTCAGACCATCGAGTCCCTGCGCTTGCTGCGCGAGCGCAAGACGCCCTTCGTCGTCGCCCTCAACAAGATCGACCGTCTGTACGGCTGGAAAAAGATCGAGAACAACGGCTTCCGCGAGAGTTTTGCTCTGCAGAACAAGGCCGTCCAGAACGAGTTCCGCAACCGTCTCGACCAGGTCAAGCTCCAGTTCGCCGAGCAGGGCTTCAACTCGGAGCTTTTCTACGAGAACAAAAACTTTGCTCGCTACGTCTCACTCGTGCCCACGTCTGCCCACACCGGCGAGGGCATTCCCGACATGCTCAAGCTGATCGTCCAGCTGTGCCAGGAACGTATGGCTAGCTCCCTCATGTACCTCTCGGAGCTGCAGGCCACCGTGCTCGAAGTCAAGGCCATCGAGGGCTTCGGTGTCACCATCGATGTTATCTTGTCGAACGGTATCCTCCGCGAGGGCGACCGCATCGTGCTGTGCGGTCTCGAAGGCCCTATTAAGACCAACATCCGCGCCCTGCTCACCCCGGCTCCCATGCGCGAGCTGCGTATTAAGGGCCAGTACATCCACCACAAGGAGGTCAAAGCCGCGCAAGGTGTCAAGATCAGCGCCCCCGGTCTGGAAGGCGCCATTGCCGGTTCCCGTCTGCTGGTCGTTGGCCCCGACGACGACGAAGAGGAGCTCGAGGAGGAGGTCGAGTCCGATCTGCAGAGCCTGTTCTCGCGTGTCGAAAAGACAGGCAAGGGCGTCAGCGTGCAAGCTTCCACGCTGGGTTCGCTCGAGGCCCTGCTCGACTTCCTCAAAGATTGCAAGATCCCTGTTGCGAACGTTGGTATTGGCCCCGTCTACAAGCGCGACGTCATGCAGTGCGGTATCATGTTGGAGAAGGCGCCCGACTATGCCGTGATGCTGTGCTTCGATGTCAAGGTGGATAAGGAGGCGCAGCAGTATGCGGATGAGAACGGGATCAAAATCTTCACGGCCGATATTATCTATCACTTGTTTGACCAGTTCACGAAGCACATGCAGGAACAGCTGGAGAAGAAGAAGGAGGAGAGCAAGATGCTCGCTGTCTTCCCCTGCGTGCTGAACCCCGTAGCTGTGTTCAACAAGACGAACCCCATTGTTGTGGGTGTAGACGTTGTTGACGGCCAGCTGAAGTTGAATACCCCCATCGCAGCCGTCAAGATGAACCCGACGACTGGCCAGAAGGAGATTATTTCCCTCGGCAGAGTGTAAGTACCTACTGCTACAGACAAAACATCCTCTCTAAACCTCCCGCGGATTACTAACATTTTGTGTGTAGCACCGGCATCGAGCGCGACCACAAGCCCCTCCAAGTGTGCAAGAAGGGCCAGCCGGCTGTGGCCATCAAGATCGAGATGGGCGGGCACCAGCCGGCATATGGGCGGCATCTCGACGAAAAGGATGTGCTCTACTCACACATCTCGCGCGCCAGTATCGACGTGCTCAAGCAGTTCTACCGCGATGTGGTTACCACCGACGAGTGGCAGCTTATCATTAAGCTCAAATCCGTTTTCGATGTTCAGTGAAGAGCTCGCGGCTCTTGAATCTTTCCTTCATTCAGGAGGGTTTTACCTGCTTGGTTGATTGGTCGGTTGGCTGGTTGGGTTCACGAACAAGGTATGAAAATTGGGGATGAAGGGGCTAAAAAAAAAAAACAAAACCAAAATGAGGGAAGGTAGGCAGGAAAGGAGATTGGTTGATGGGAGAAGTGAGGGAAAAAGAAATATAAACCTGAGTTAGGAGGATAGGTTAGGTTGGTTGAGGGTGGGGTGGTGGGAGATAAGGGATGGCTTGTTTTTATCACGAGGCATCATGATCCCATCTTAGACTACCTTGGTACCTACTTATGTAGGTCATTGTATGAAGTAGGTTTCAGGCTTATATTTGACAATTGCGCTTAGTTACCTACCTATAGACTGCTCTTCTTATTCACGGATGATGATATTCGCACTGTCTCATTCTAAGGGACGGGAGGTATGAATAAATAGGATGGCGGGTCGGGAACAATTTTTTAGGATCAAAATGTCCAACCGCCATCCTTTCCACTGCGGAAGCTAGGTAGACGCTTCTACTCGCCAAAGTCGGGAGTCTATTATTATTGATATTGGGCCCTTGATTTAGGCCTCATACAAAGCATCTTGCCCGCGAGACTAATGTATAGAGGATGTATGGAATGGATGAACATTGCACCTCCTCCCCCGCTTCCCTACAAACTTTGGTAACCACACACCTAGGTATGATGTATCCAAGACAAAGAAAAGGAAAAAAAAAAAAAACGCGGTGGCGTGACTATTTAAAAGAAATGTACATCCTGCTCCTTCCATCCCAATCCGCCCTCCCCAAGCAATACCTCTCTCACCATCTCCTCCATCCCCTTCGGCCCGCAAACCAACACCATCGCATCCCCCTGTCCTTCGGGAGCCAGTCCAACCTCCCTCTCAAGGAGCTCACGGTTTATCCTCGCCCTTCAACCCGCGCCATGTCTCGCCGGGCTGAGTTAGGATATGCACGACCCTACACCGCCCCCGACTCTGCTCTTCAAGTTGTGTGAGAGCCTGCCGCAGCAGGATATCGCCTTCAGTGCGATTCGCATACACCAATACACACTCAGGCTCCGGCTCCGGCTCCGACTCCGGCTCCGACTCACGTTTCCCTCCCTCCCCCCGCCGCATCCCCTCAACGACGAAGCGGAGGACAGCCCACATGGGCGTGATGCCACTCCCACCGGCAAGCATGACAAGCCTCTTCACTCTCCTCTCGGCCTCGTGAACGACACACCGTCCCCGACCGCGATACTCGAACCCCCCAACTGGACCCTTCGTCTCAACGGGATGCCCTAGGGGTAAGCTCTCTAATGCTGTTGTCATCCTCCCCCCCGTGGGGTACCCCTTCTTCGCGTCGGGGCGGTAGATTTTGATCAGGATTTGTACCTCGCCGATGTTGTGGGAGGGAGAGAGGGGGGTGTAAGCGCGGATGATGGGCTCTCGTGTAGCTGGGTCGCGGAGGCGCAAGAGGAGGTGTTTACCCGCGGGTAGGCCCAAAGGCAAATGGGAGTGGGATGGGGGAAAGTGGAAGGTGAAGATTGTGGAGTCAGGGGAGATGGGGGTTTTGGAGTGAAGGATCAGATGGGACCAAAAGGTGGGGGAGAGGAAGGTCGTTTGGGGGGTTGAGGGGGACATTGAAGGGGGGAGGGAGAGGGCTGAGAGGGAAGGAGAGAGATAGCCGATGTGGTATTGTGGGAGCATTGCTTTGGCGTTTTCGGAGTCTGAATTGATATTAGAGCTATGCTCGGCTGTCTTATCATGGGGAGAGGAGGAGGGGTGAGAGGGAAAGACCTACGAATAGCCAAAAACTCCTCGCTCACGTCCTGCCCAGCGGCATGGATAATCGACGCGGCGCCGCCCGGATGGCCTCTCAGAAACGGCGTGCCATCATAAACCTGGCCCTTCACCACAAACCAAGGCTCTTCTTCCCCCGAGTGCTGATGGAGCTCCTCCAGCGTAATCTCCCTCTTCACGTCGGGGTTGACCATGCTGATCTCCTTCACGAGCTTCTCCTCCTCGATCTTCCCATTGCCCCCACTCCCCGGCACTTTCTCCCCCCAGAAGCCATTCGCCAAATCCCCTCCCTCCCTCTTGACCCTCTCCATCCAGCCCCCCGGCATCAGCGCTGGTTGCACGGGGTGCTCAAACCACAGCGAATCCCCCTCCCGATGAATAACGACACGATACCAAGGGTTATTCATCATACCCAACACGCTCCAGTACATGTCCCTGGGCTGGACGTGCAGGGCCTCGTCCATGGCGCGCACCATCACATCCCCTGCCGCAGCCAGCTCGCTCAGGGGGAGGGCCAGCCTCCAAAAGCACCAGCAGAAGGACGTGTCCCTGGCCGCGACGTCGATGCGGCCGCCGAACAGGGTCTCGCCGTCGGGAACAGCGCGGTATGCATCCTCGGGGTAGTCGATCTCGGCCAGCTTCCACGACCGGCCCTGGTCGAGCGTCACTTCGAGACGGGTGACGCGACGTCCGCCGCCCGCGTAGGCGTACCCCCTCAGCGTGAACGCGCCATCCTGCTGGGCAAGCGTTACGCGCTGCTCGTGCGCGGGAACACACACCGCGCTGTTCGTGTTCAGGTCGTAGATCGCGTACCTCTCGTCCCGCCACACGTCGGGCACATTCGCGCTCTGCTCCGGGTCAATCGTCGTCGGCAGCACCCGATTATCGTAGATATGATACCAATTGTCTGACGGCTGGGCGGTCACAATGATGCGTTTGAGCCACTTGACGCTGCGTCCGCCGATCTGGCCGGGGATGACAACTCGCAAGGGTTTCCCATGATCCGGATGCAGCACCTCCCCGTTCATCCCGTGCGCAAGCAACATCCCCCGCTGACGATCCATCGCCCAACTCAAGCGCACCGACGTGCCGTAGTGCCCATTCGGCAGGGCGTCGGCCCCCTCAAAACAGACGTACCTCGCTCCGCGTAACGGCTTCGCCCGCGCCAGCACCTCCACCAACGGAACACCCGTCCACAGCGCTGTCGACACCCCCGCCGCGCCCCACGAAAACCCCTTCGTCTTCCTGACTACATTCTGCTCCTTCCGCCTGTTCCCTGCGCAGACCAGCGTCACGGGGTACGTCACCTGCTCGAACTCATCCAACAACTCCCTTAGTGTAAGCTTCATTGGGTGCTGGACCATCCCCTCGACGGTGACCTCCCAGTCGAGGATGGACGAGTCGGGGACGAAGGGCACGGCGCCATGGTTGCGCACGTAGTGCAGGGAGGTAGGGGTGAGGAAGCCTGCGTTGAAGAGGTCGGTTAAGGGGGCCTCGACGTTGAAGGGGTGGATGCCGGTTAGGCGGATGAGGCGCGGGTCGCGGGGAACGTGGGAGTCGGGGGTCTTGAGGTCTTCCGGGAGGACTTGGAGGGGTCGGGATTGTGGGGGGAGAGGGTAGAGGACTTTGCGTGGCTCGGGCGGTTCAAAGGGGGTTGACGTGCCTGAAGTTGCTGGCGTCGAGGATGGGGAGGGGTCGGAGTCGAGGGAGTTTGATGTGGCTAGGCTGGAGAGACTAAGGCTGCTGAGGCTTTGGGCGACGGCTTCGCTTAGGGGTTGAAGGTCGAGAGAGGAGTCCATGGTTTGAGCTGAGGGTAGAGCCACATGCATGGTGCTCAGGTCTTAGTAGGTAGGTATGTGGTGAGTGCTGGAGTCCTTAGGGGACTAGACCCTGGGCTGCCTAGGTGTATAAGATCTAGCTAGATCTAGCAGAAAACTCAAGTCAGGTCAGCCGGGACCTAGGTCCACAAATATCACAGCAGCACATGTCTTCAAGGTTCCCTGTCCATAGACAGTTCATCCTTGGCCGATTCCTGCTTCTCCGATTCCTGCACGATAACCGCGGTCGGCCATATTGATCAATGGGAGCCGATGGTGTATGGTGCAGGCGGGCGATATCGACGGAAACGGTTCCGCGGGAGCGGTAACTTGGGGAGCCGTCGAGCCTTACAAAGAATTACTTAGGCTGTGTAGAGATGAGCAAGCATGCAGTCACAGCCCCCATATCTCCACGTCGATGATAGCACTGTCAACGCTCAAACTCTCAGTGGCCGTCCGAGGAGCCCGGAGAAGGGAGCATCCCGCTCCCGCAGGCCGCAGCGAGGTCTTTGAAGTCTTCTTCCGCGGACATCCATCGATCGGAGACAGGGTAGGCATTAGCGGATCGCGACATCGAGCCTATCAGAGCCCTGTGGGCGCGCAAGGAACAAATCAGATGGCGTGATAAGGGGTCCACAGGGCTCTTAAATGGGACCTGGGATGGCGCTTGGAGATGGGAGTCGCGGAGATGTTTGTGTCGAGGTCGCAGACGAGAGCTGGAGTGCAGCCGTTGTGTTGAAGCGCTCGGATGCAGATGCACAACACAGTTGTACACGCAGCTGGCAAGTTGTCGTAGATAAGAAGCTTTTCTTCTCTCCGTTATGTAAACCAAAGGGCCAGGATTGACTAAAAGTGCTCATTCCAGACCCCCACGCTGCTGTCGTTCTGGTCGCCGACCGCCTTACTAACATCGAGACACCATCTCCCTCGGAGATTTCTCCGAGCCAAGCCAAGCCGGAGGTGACACGAGCTGCCTTACTTTAGCGCTCGACTTGCTGACCTGGTCGAGTGTGTTTGCTTTTGCTTTTACTATGAGATGCCTCGAGTCTTTGCCGTTGTCAAGCAGATGATGGGTCCATCGTTGTCCAATCTTTTGGTCGTCAACATGCACCTAAGCTTCCATCAATACCTGGGTAGGCACTAGGTACTCTCGAGGGCGGTTTGCTGGATGCACGTTTGGACTCTCTGATGTCGGCATCATGGCGATAGATTGAAAAATTGGCTGCGTAACGGGATGCTGTTGTGTTCTCGAGTCTCGTATCCTGTAGGTTTCATCATTTGCGATGGCAATGATCCATTGGTATGCAGGATGCCCGTTATACTGTTAGTTGATTGAGCCATGTGGATGCTCGATGTTGAGAGGAAATCAAGGCATCGCAAAATACTCGAGGACCTAAAAGCTCACCAGAGAACCACTACCCCAAAGGCCAAGGGCGACATCATCAGTCATCGATCACCGGATCATGTATGTTTCGGTGGGGTAGTGTGCCGAACTTGTCACATCTGGAATTGACGTGGGCTCTGAAAAAAAAATTGACTCTTTGATCTAAACAAGTTGAATTTAGGCAGGCAGGCCATCTTTAAAAGAAAAATCGAGTTGGGAATAGGATGACGATAAAGAATTGGTCGAGATGAGAAAATGTCGAGGCCATTGCAGGTGAACCAGCTGCGGTGGGGCTCTGGGGCCGGCTACTCAGTGGCGGTAGCTCTGAGGTGGGGCAGCCAGCCCAGAATCTGGGCTTAAGCTAGGCGCTGAGAGCCAGTGAGAAAAAGCCCGCCGGCGGGGCACCACAGCGCACCACAGCGCTGAGGCCAGGCCAAATCCACCAAAAACTTGACGTCCAAGTAGAGAGAGATCCATCCCGGTTCGTGCATCATCACATCGCTCGTCGCCGACCCCGCGGTCACGGCTCAGGCTACCTATTCGTCTTTCACGATCAAACCCGACCCTACTAACACCAATTTTCCTCGACAGCGTCCATCGCTGGCCCTGGCTGCCGCCCTGCACTCCCACGCCCGCAGAGACATCCGCCCCAGTGCCTCTCGAGGCTGTCGCCGACCACAACACCGATGCCTGCCATTGTGGATGGGGATTGCCGCTTCCGCTTCCTAAACCCTTAGCGCCTACGCCTATCGCATCGCATGACTGCGAGTACAATCTGACTGCTGTTTGAAGCAAGAACCAGCCATGGACCGCGCACGTCGCCATGAGCTGCGCGAGCTGAATGTGCGGGCGTGGAATGGCGAGACGGGCCTCTTCCCCGTGGCCGCGTCGCTCGACTCGACCATGAAGAAGAACACGGCCTTCATCAAGCGCCTGCGCACCGCCATCTCCCCCGCCACTCTCAACACGTTCCTGCAGGAAATCAAGACCGTCAGCCTGTCCAAGTACCTGTCCGAAATCATCTCGGCCTGCCACGAGGGCCTCTGTAAGCTCAAGTCGCCCGGCGAGATCGAGGCGGCTGTCGAGATCGTCAGCGCCCTGCACCAGCGCTTTGGTCCCCACGAATTCACATGCTACTTAGCCTGGCACCTGGGCAAGTCGCTGGCCACGCCGGACAAGAGCGTGCTCAAGACCCTGACTCCAGAGGCCCGTGAGAAGGAGGAGAAGGACCGCCTATCGCGCCAGCGCGTGCTGCTGCGTGTCGTCACCGAGCTCTGGCTCGTCGGCGTGCTGCGCACCCTCGACGACGCCAAGCGGCCCGACGACGTCATTGCCAACGGCGCCACTGGCAAGCAGGCCGAAGTCAAGTCCAAGGCCTCGGCCAAGGGCAACCCCGCCGAGCCCTTCCCGCTCGAAGTGCTCAAGGACCTGCTCGGCCACGATCGCGAGCACGTCAACCTGCCCCTGCTGGTTGTCTTTGTGAAGGCCTTCAGCTGGGATGTCCTGGGCGTGCGCGGCGCCGGCTCCGAGGGCCGCAAGACGGTCGAGGAAGACGGCGCGACCAAAGCTGCGGCTCCCCCGGCCGAGGGCAACAATGCCAGCTCCGCCGAGGACCAGCAAGAGGGCCAGCCAGCTCCGAGCTCCCAAGACCCGCCCCTGACGCCGCCAGAGCTCCAAGAGCGCTTCAAGAATGTGCTCCGCCGATACTTTGAGGATGTCAAGCAGCATCTCATCCGCGACCAGAAGGCCCTTGCCAGCCAGTCGCGCAAGAATGCCGAGGCCTACGTCAAGTCGGGCGAGGTGTTCGAGGACCGCCAGGCCAACTTTGAGAAGCAGGTCAAGGCCCAGGAGCGTCTAATCGCCAACGCCCAGGTCATTGCCGACGCCATCGGCGCCGAGATGCCGGACCTGAAGGAGCACGAGGATGTATCTGCCACCGCGAACGGCTCCATCGGCCTGGTTAAGACCGGCGAGTACCTGCGTGGTCAGGGCGACGGACCCGGGATCTGGGAGGACGAGGAGGAACGTCGCTTCTACGAAAACCTGGTCGATCTCCGCGGCAAGGTGCCCGGCATTCTGCTCGAGGAGGTCAAGAAGAAGAAGCAGGATTCTGACGAGCAGGTCGGCAAGAAGATCGACCTAGAGACCGCCGCTGAGGCCAAGCAGGTCGATGCTTCCGCCGAGGACCAGTCTGTGGCCATTGCCAACAAGACCATCGGCGCGCAGGTCGACGCTCTGCTCGCTCGCCTGCCCGACCTGACGACCAAGGACGCCGTCGACCAGATGGCCATCGATTTCTGCTACCTCAACTCCAAGGCTTCGCGCAACCGCCTGATCAAAGCCCTGACCGACGTGCCTAAGGGCCGCACCGATCTCCTCCCGTGTTGGGCCCGCCTGGCCGCCACCCTCGGCCAGTACATGTCCGACGTCCCCAAGGGGCTGGTCGAGTACCTGGATAACGAGTTTCGCAGCCTGCAGCGCCGCAAGGACAAGGAGTTCCTGGGCCAGGTGCGCCTCATCAACATCCGGTACCTGGCCGAGCTGACCAAGTTTGGCGTGGTCCCCGAGCACGTGGTGTTTCACTGTCTCAAGGTCAGCCTGGACGACTTTTCCAGGGTGAACATTGAGATTATTTGCACTATGCTCGAGAACTGTGGCCGGTACCTGCTGCGCAACCCTGAGACGTCGCCACGCATGGCGAGTTTCCTGGAGACGCTGCAGAGGAAGAAGTCCGTGCAGCATATCGGTCAGGCGGAGAAGATGCTTATTGAGAATGCCGTCTACTATGTTGATCCGCCGCAGCGCCCGGCCATTCAGCAGAAGGAGCGCACGCCAATGGAGTTGTTCATCAGGAAGCTAATCTATGCTGATCTGAATAAGCGCAGCTACGATAAGGTGCTGAGGCAGATTCGGAGGCTTCACTGGGAGGAGAAGGAGGTATGTTCTTTTTCTTTTTCTTTTTTCTTTTCTTTTCCTTTCTTTTTTTTCCGTCCTAAGTATCTGCTGAAGCTGTATCCATCCGTCTGTCTAACACCTTTCCCCCCTCCCCCTCGTTTCTCCCAACAACAGGTCGTCGCCGTCCTTCACAAGGTCTTTTCCAAGCCCAGCAAAGTCAAGTACAGCAACATCCACCTCCTGGCCATCCTCCTCAGCGCCCTCTACCGCTACCACCCGGCTTTCGTCATCGGTGTCGTCGACACCGTCATCGAATCCATCGCCCTCGGCCTCGAGCAGAACGACTTCCGCTACAACCAGCGCCGCGTCGCCGAAGTCAAGTACCTCGGCGAGCTCTATAACTACCGCATGCTGGAACACCCCGTCATCTTCGACACCATGTACAAGATCATGACCTTTGGCTACGGCGGCCCGCCCATCCCCGGTCAGATCAACCCGTTTGATCCGCCCGATGACTTTTTCAGGATCAGGCTGATCGCAACCCTGTTGGAGACGTGCGGCATGTATTTCAACAAGGGTACCGCGGGCAAGAAGCTAGATTATTTCCTTTCCTTCTTCCAGTATTATATCTACACCAAGAACCCTCTGCCGATGGATATCGAGTTCCTGGTGCAGGACATCTTTGCGCTGACCAGGCCCCAGTGGAAGTTGGCTTCTAACCTGGAGGAGGCGACCAAGGCGTTCCAGCTGGCCATCAAGTCATCTGGTCTGGACAAGGCCGTTGAGCAGGATGATCAGGGCAGTGGGGTCAGCAGTGATGATGATGCGAATGTGGAGGATGGGGAAAAGGAGGAACAGGATGGGGATGAGAATGACGG
This sequence comes from Thermochaetoides thermophila DSM 1495, assembly GCF_000221225.1. Lineage (NCBI taxonomy): Eukaryota > Fungi > Ascomycota > Sordariomycetes > Sordariales > Chaetomiaceae > Thermochaetoides > Thermochaetoides thermophila. The sequence goes on from NW_006383032.1 coordinate 3,296,686, forward strand.
GGAGGATGAAGACGAGGGAGAGGATGACGAAAACGCCGAGGAAGAACCCTCCTATCGCAACGACAACGACTCCGACTCCGAGCGAGGCAACCATGACGACGATGAAGACGAAGAAGAAGAGGAAGAAGAAGCCATCGTGGTCACCCGCGAGGAGGAAGAAATTGACCCCGAATGGGAAGCCGAATTCGACCGGGAATATGCCAAGATCATGGCGGAAAGCTACGAGACGCGAAAGTTTGAGCGGAAACAATTCGATATCCCCTTGCCTGTGCGTCCCAAGAACCAGCAGCGCTCGGATGAATCGGGTGAAACAGGCAGCGGGGGGCAGACCACGACGCCGGGCAAGATGGCTTTTTCGCTGCTCACCAAGAAGGGCAATCGCCAGCAGACGAAGACGGTGGAGCTGCCGTCGGATTCGAGCTTCGCGGTTGCTATGATCAATCAGAGGCAGGCGGCCAAGGAGGAGCAGCAAAGGATTAAGAACTTGGTGTTGAATTATGATTTGAGGGAGGAAGAGGAGGATGACGACAACGACAAGCCTATCTCTCATCATCACCACTTCAACCGGTCGGAGAATCGCAACAGCAAGGACCGTGGGCAAAGGGTGAGGAAGTTACAGTTGAGTGATGTTGATTGGTAGTTTTGGGTGCACTGCGATGCCGGGCTCTCGTCTTCTGGCAGAGCTTGGTCATAGTTCTCTACGAAAAGATCTTCACACCATTCAACAAAGTCACTGCGCTGCACTGCTTATTGTTCATGTTCAGCAGGCAAGGCTGGAAACGAACCACTGCCAGTGTTGATTCTTTTTTTTTTTTTGTCCCGATTTTTGACGGACTGCTGGGCCTCTGTCATCGATGTTGGGGCAGGTCTGCTGTGTTGTCATTTGGGCCATTATCCATCACAACCGCATTTGTTATCCCCTTCTCTCCCCAAGGACACCAATCTGCTCAGCGGCAGCACCATCACTGTTAGGTATGCCCGCCTACCCACACACAGACAGACAGACGCCACGAGCACCTATGAAGGTCAATTGGGCAGAAGAAAGCACATTGCCTTGAGATGCACGAGTTCGATTGACTCGTTCTCTCTCTCTCTCTCTCTCTCTCTCTCTCTCTCTCTTTCTCTCTTCCAGAGGAAGGAAGGAGCAGCATAACCAAACAGATGGACAGGTCGAGAAGGCAACAAAAAGGTACCTGTCATTCTGAACGACCTCCTTCTGGATGATCTCTGCCTTACCTTAACTTCTCACCCGTCTCTCCTGCTGTTCAGCCCGACATAGCCAGCCCCTTTGGGGGCGCGAGAGGAAAGAATTTGAAATGATTGAGGAGACCGAAATTTTATGAAAGATGCTATTCGCTCACACCGAGCGAGCCCAAGAAAAAGAGTGCACAAGGCTAACCAGCTAGTCCTTGTCGTCCATGCTATCTCATTCCATTATTATGGTTATTATCAATCAAATTGCCACCTATATTTTCTGTTTCACTCCTTTACATTCCTCATAATATTGTCTTTGTTCTCCAATATCCTGACCATGCCTAAACATTAGCGGCCCTGTGGCTCAGTCATATCCATCCGGGTTGAGAGTGAGACCAGATAGGGAGGGGACCTTAGACACACAGGTTTTTCACTTCAGTTCAACCTATTATTAGATAGGTGCTTCGTTTTGGGGAAGTCTAGGGAGGTGAATTGATGCCTAACTCGTTGTTATGATTAACAGCATTGTGATCACCTGGGCGCATTTTATGGATGTGTTGCACAGATAGGAACTTTACGAAGAGCTGGATTTACTTGCTCTCAAGCAACACTTGCCAATGCCTTCAACACCAACTTTGATACCCATCCACCCGGGCTGATAAAAAAGATTACGACAGCTGCAATTTATCGAACTTACCCCGCCTAATAAATTCCCCGATGAACTAGGCTCTCACGTAAACCACCGTCGCATTGGTGCAACCCGCCTCTTTACGTCACTGTCGGTTTGGATAGCATCCCGCCATCCACCTGAAACCCGCTACTACAGTCTTCTAATCCAATGACACAAAACGTCACTTGTGAACGAATGTCCATTGAGTGTGAAGCATGAATGGTTCTCGATGTAACTGATCCTCTTGTTCCGCTCATCGACCCACCCTTCCCCGGTATCATGAGTACCCTGCGCTAGGGAAGCCAGGTTGTCTTTCCAGGCCATCGCTCACTAGCATTTAGACATTCACTCTCAGCTTGCATCAACCCACACTACCGGGAACTACTGGGAGATAGTTCCAGCCACTGCACACCGTGACAGAGCTGTTGTGTCTTGGACAGATGGAGGGAGGTATCGGAGTAGGCTGCCAGCCGAGTGTTCGTTCAGTTGTACTCGGCTGAATCCCATCAATCTCCCCGCCTTATCCAACTGCATCGAGGAAAACAATATGTATGGCCCGTTTGCCATTTGGCCAAAGAACAACCAAAGCTCGAGCCTACGTGTGATTCAACCAGCTCCATTCACTTCACAAGGCTAGGTACATAGGTGAAATGTCCATAAGGTAGATAGCACATTGTGGGTTTGATGTCAATTGAAGTTGGCGGGCGGGCTAAAAAAAAAAAAAAAAAAAAAAAAAAAGTTAGTTGTGGGTGGGGGTGTGGGAATGTGCCAAATGGATGCGATGGAGAAGCTGTGCAAGATTCTCGTAGGGGGAAAAAGGGGGGAGGGGGTGTTTAGCGACATGTCTAACTTGGAGCTTTGCAAAGCATTTGCAGGACAGCACAAAAAAATTGTAATTAAAAGTGAGCAAATCACAATTCTCCGACATTCCTGATGATTATCGCCCTTCTTGAACTATTACTGCAAGCTGGGTTGATGGGAATAGCCTTTCGTTTTCTTTTCTTTTTTATCTAAAGTTGAGCTTGAGCTGAACGACATGAATGATGATGAGAGCACAAGATTGACGTGTCACTGCTGTCAATGCGTCGAGAATCCTGTCGGGAGCTAGTGTTCTGAAGCTGTAGGGAGGACCTGTTGCGCTGGCCGACAGGATTCCCCGTCTGTCTTTTCAGGAGGAAGTTCAGACGACCAGCGGCGCGTTTCAGGTTGATGGCAACTCCGAGCGAGCTGCCGCCTTTTACACTAACAATATTATCCCATCCCAGCTCCAAATATCGATTCGTATCCAGATAGTGCAGGATCGGCCTACTTCTAGAAAACGCACTTTCTAGATAATTCTGCGCAGAGCCGATCACGATAGCGAGACAGGCCTTCTAGAAGCTGGGATAAACTCCATCTCGAGACGGCCAGTGCGATCTGAAACTGCACTAACAATTTTAGCGCCGGGAAGTTTGGGGAAGGATGCTGTCCTTGAGACCCTAAATTTATCCATCTCCACGCAGATCGATCGATCTCAATGGTCAACAAACAGCGCGGATAGATCTACACACGGAAACAGATGTGATCTGCAACAGCATGAGTTTGTCCAAGAAACACGTGCCACATTCTCGGGAACGTTCGACCACGGTTTCTTCTCCCATGGAAGTGGGTTTGTTTGCTCTCCGTTGACCGTGTAAGTGTCCGTCCCGAAACCGAAACTGCACGAAATACTACCCAGCGCCGGGAGTACGGGTGGCCGGGTAAAGAGAAGAAGGATTGTTTGCTTGCGACGGGAAAACAAAAAAGAAAAAAAGTGGAAGCATGAAGAAGCGGGTGTGTGTTTTCTGCCGTACCCGGTGGAAGGTTGATGTGGTTCGGGTTCATCCGTCCTGAATCAGTTCCAACTTTTTCCTCGCTCAATCGTTTAACCTCAAGTCATCAAACTTAACACTACACATCTCACGAATCCCTATCTCACTCACCGCATTTCTCCTCCTATGTGGTTGCCTATGCCAGATCACCAGCAAGCCATACAATCTTCAATGAAAACCTCCATTATCATCATCTCACCTATTAATCCCCTCGGACGACACGGCGTGACACCTCTGCGGTCGCTAGGCTGATCCGATCCATATGTGCCGATTTCTTCAGGCACAGGCACCTGATTTGCGGATGCGGGCCCGCAGCGCAGCGCACGTCGAGTGAAGGGGGAAGGAAAGGCTGGGAACCTGGAGACGGTGCTACTATTTCACCGGTTGATGTGGGTGTGGGCGGGTTGTTGGGTGTGGCACGGACCTTATCTGCGACTATTTTTTTTTTCGGATATCAGAACCCGCAGAACTGGGAGCGGGCTGGTCTACAAAGGGCTCACTGTGTTGCATTGAGGACATCGTTATGTACGGGACGAGAAAAAGGTCAAGGTGAGGAAGAGCAACATCAGAACACTGTAAATATGAGAGAGGCAAAAAAAAAAAAAAAAAAAACAATCTGAAACTTGCTTGTCGTGATATTGAAAGGAAGCTCAATGTTATGGACAAAGTAATAATATATTCCCATAAGTGAATATGGAGGTCTTGCTTGGATGGAGTTGGCACTAGTTGACGCTCCTGTGCTTGCATGGAACAACCCTAGCCCTAAACCCTTTGAGAAAGCCCATATGAAATGCTGTCTCGGGATCATCAGTCCTCGACATCGCCCTGCGCCGTTGCTGATAAACTTTGCGAGGATGGCATGGAAAGATGCAGAGAGTTCAAGACTCGTTGCATTCCTTTTCCTGTGCCTCCCAACTCTTTTTAAACAATTTCCATCCCATCTTCATTCCTAGAGCTTTTCATCCTTAAGTCTGCCTTGCCTGGCTCGCGCCCCACTTTCGTTACCACCCAAAACCCCACTCTCACTACGCTGCCCGCATCTGGGGGTAAACCGCAAAGACTTGTGGATTCTGGATCCGACGACTTGCAGCGTTGACCCACAGTAACGACCTCTGTGTGTACTGCAAACCAGGCACATTTGCGTTGTACCTCCACATCGCACGTTCCCCGGCTGTCAGGCACGCCACACACACAACAAGCCCCTTTTTTGCCTTCCCCCTTATCCTTTCCCTTCCGTCAATCTCAGTTGGGTGTGTTGGGGCTGCCACTGTTGTACTGGTGGACGATGGAATCTCATCAATCATCTCACGTTGAGTCCTGTTTATTTCCTATCACATTTTCTTTGTATTTGTCGAGACAGCCCCCGATTGGTGCGCCTGGCTTTTGGCTACGTGGGACTTGAAGCAGCCACATCCCCAGTGGGAGGGGACACTTCATCCAAACGCCGAGCCACCACGTCTATTTCCCTATTCCATCCTTTTTTTTTCACCTGACTTCTTTCCCTCCTTTTCCTCTTTCTGACTTGACTTGACCAAGAACAGCCTGGCTTTGATCAGCTTAGTCTGTCCTAGTAGTGCTCAGCGCACTTTGCCTCGTAGGGCTGGACACACGCCGACAGGTACCCTATCGGTTAACATGCAACTTCATTGGTCTGTGAGCTCGGATTCAGCGACCGTTGCCATGGTCCAATAACTGGAACGTGGCTTGCGCCGGGGGTACCGCTTTTAACGAGAGCGAACCACCTGACGATTGGAGACGTGGACGGTTGGGCAGCCGGTAGTGCTGACGCCTCACATACGGGTTACTCACCATACGTCAAGGTTTCTCGTATTATGACGTGAAGGATGAAGCTATTGCTGCAACTATGGTATAGCACAGGCAAGGCGCTGAGAAAGACCTAGCTACCTAGGATTTTTTTTTTCTTTGTGCTCTTGCTGTGCTGATTATAAGTGTTTCCTCGCTAGCTGTGTAATGCTGTTTTGGTTTTTGGGACGACCCGCCTAAAGTAAAGTACCCCACTCGCTCCACTACCCGCCCTTTTTTTTTGTCCTTGAAGGCCCCCGGCCCAGGTAGCCTACCCCGTACCCCTGAATCACACCACCCATCAGGGTCCAAGCGGCCGTGGCTGAGCTCCCGGCTCTGGTGCCGAGCTTCAGTTCTGTGCCTCTTGTTGTGCTGGTGAGAACTTTTCTTCGAGGAATGAGCCTCAGGAACAGGTTTTTGTCGAACGTCTTTCAAAACGACTTGCTTACGTTGCTCAAATGAGAGCTGTTCCTGCTGTGCGACGCCGTATCCCGTATATAACTTATGAGAAGGAAACACAAGGCGCTGTTCTCCCGGCTAAAATACTTCATTAGCTGGGATATTGAGCCTCTTCCTCCTCGCCTGAGGGCGATTAATCTGTTCCAGATGGCGGAGCGCAAAGACACACATGTTCGGCGCTAAAACAAAAGGATTTTGCCAACATTTGTCCAGCAGAGAGCGGCAAACAACCAGGCAGAACAATAGCCGCGAGGAGCTGGCCACGACAATGGGCAGGCGGCTCCTGATGTATCCGATCATGCATCCCGTGTGCCTAGGAACAACGCGAAGCTGCGTCGAGTGTGGAGTCGAGGGGTGACGCTCTTTTTACCTACTAAGCTCTTCAGCTCCCCAGGGGTGTCATGGCGCGACATGATGGCGTGGTTTTTGCTCTCATGTTTCTTGTCCCCATGTCGCAAAGCTTCCCGTCCTTAGCGGTTAGCCCTTTTTTGAGAATCCTTGGTTCTGGGTCCTCCCTCCTGGAACCCTAGTGCATAACAGGGCGCCTGAGTTTTCCTTAGCTGGGACAGCTCCGGAATTTTGTACCTATGTAGAATCTGTACGCACCGGGCCGTAGACGACGGTCTGTTTCTGTATTCGCACAGTCAGGCCGCAGCGTCGCAACTCGCGAAGGCTGGGCCAGAGCACGCTCACTGTAGCAGGCGATTGGTAATCTAAGCCCATTCCTGCAGCTCCGAATGGCGCAAGATCATATACAGTACTTGCCGATAGGTTGATGCCATGCCATGCCTGCTGTTGCTGCTGCTGTTGCTCATCATATTGGGTGGGTGGCTGCCATTCTCCCCCAATCCGTTCACGATTCCATTCGTCCATCACATCCAGCTCTTAACCAAACCGCTGGCGCCGTGCCAAACACAGCCAGCTGGCTAACACCCTTGCCTGTGCGGCTGGATTATTGTTTCTCTCACTCTCACGCTCGTTGCCCTTCCCCAGCTTGCATTGCTGTCTCTCGTTGCGTCTTTGCCGCCCTCTGTTGCTGCTGCGTTGCTGCTTCTTGGGTCTGGGGGATTTCGTTGGAATGCGCCATTGCATTTCCTTCGCTTGATTACTTCCCCCCCCCCTCGTCTCTTCCCTCTCGATCGTTTTCTTGTCTTTTCTTACTCCTTGGTTTCCTTTCCCCTTTCATCATCCCCGTCCTTTGTCCTTCGTTGTGTGTCGTTGCCGGCCATTCGAACTCGAAACACATGGTATAGTGTGTCGTTGTACAAGCAAAAGCAGACAAGACAAAGATATCATCACCAACATATCGCGAGCGCGCGCCCAATACCATTCCAAGCTTGAAAGAAAGAAGCTGAGAGGCACAAGACGATCTGAACGCCAGAGAAAAATAGAGATCTCACGACCCTTACACAGCCTTGCCAAACCGTTCCTGCCGTATAGGTCCCCGTTATCCGGCCATATGTCCCTGAGCTGAAAAAAAAAAATATACCCGGAGCAACAAGAGCACGCCATTCCCCTCGCGAGGCTCCCGTGGAATGTTGGCCTATTAGATAGGATCCAATTCCACACCTACGCACACACAAGCGGGCAACACATACGAGACCTCTTTCCATCCTGGGCCATCGGTCGCCGTCCACTCGCTTTCCTCCTCCTGCCTACTCCTAGCTAATTCTTTAGCTTGGAAAACACTCGTTTTTTTAAACAACATTCGTTATTTGTCCTAGAAGAAGGCGAGCGCTTGTCTTTCGTTCCCGTCTGATCTGTCTGCGAGTACCCGTTCGCTTGTGTACCACACTCACTTCCGCTGCAACTCTGGGCCGCTTGTTAGAGGTTCTTTCGCTTGACTCCAATATTAACACGAATTCGGTCCCGGAATACTGGCTCTCGGCAGAAATCAGTGTTTTCGGCTATAAGCTTAATCTGAGTTGTTGGGCGTTGTGTGGACTACTGGCAGGCTTGCGTTTAAGCTGGGACGGATCTTATCCTTGTTAAAGTCCGGATCGACAACCATCTCCAAGACTTCGAATCCAAGTTCCCGCTTCTTGGGTTTTATCGGACTGCCTACACTATGGCGGCCGACAATAATCAGGAATGGCCGGTACACGAGGTATGTGCTTGAGTTGATTCGCATGGTAGGTGCGCATAGAGGCTAATGCTGTTGCAGATCGTGTACACGGCCATCGTTGGCGTGTTGATGCTGGCCGCTCTCCTCGAGTGGTTCCTGTGGATCGCCGCCTTCCTCTACTGCCTGTACAAGGTGTTTGTAAAGGCAGAGCATTGGACGGTGAGGGTGCTGGCGGTTATCGTGGCGATTGCGTTCACTGCACTGAGGTATGTCCCTGGACGGCTGTAGAAAAAAGTAAGCAAGCAAGCAAGCAACACTGACATGAACTTTACAGACTTATCTTCTTGCCCATCATGGTGGTAACGCTGCCTTTGCCCAAGCAGATCACCGAGATGTGGCCTAAGGAGATGGTCTCCTTTCTGCAGTGGTTTGCCTTCTGGAGTTTCTCGGGTCTGCTGGTCATCCCCTGGCTGATGTGCGTCTATCAGATCGTCACCAACCAGCTAGGGCGCACGAAGCGCATCAAGCAGGTCCTCGACGACGTGTCGGCACCGAAGGTTGTCATCGTCATGCCCGTGTACAATGAGGAGCCCGACGTCCTGATTACCGCCATCAACTCGGTCGTCGACTGCGACTACCCGCCCGCCTGCATCCACGTCTTCCTGTCCTTCGACGGTGACGAACAGAACGAGCTGTACCTGCGCACCATCGAGCGGCTCGGCGTGCCGCTGACCCTCGAGAACTACCCCAAGAGCATCGACGTCACGTACAAGAATGCCCGTATCACCGTCTCACGCTTCCCGCACGGCGGCAAGCGCCACTGCCAGAAGATGACGTTCAGGCTGATCGACCGTGTGTACAAGGAGTACCTGCGCCGCAACGACAACTTGTTCATCCTCTTCATCGACTCCGACTGCATCCTCGACCGCGTGTGCCTGCAGAACTTTGTGTACGACATGGAACTGAGCCCGGGCAACAAGCGCAACATGCTCGCCATGACCGGTGTCATCACCTCCACGACCCGCAAGCACAGTCTTATCACTCTGCTCCAGGACATGGAGTACATCCATGGCCAGCTGTTCGAGCGTACCGTCGAGTCGGGCTGCGGCGCCGTCACTTGCTTGCCTGGCGCCCTGACCATGCTGCGCTTCTCAGCCTTCCGCCGCATGGCCAAATACTATTTCGCCGACAAGGCCGAGCAGGCGCAGGATCTGTTCGACTTCTGCAAGAACCATCTGGGCGAGGACCGCTGGCTGACACACTTGTTCATGATCGGCGCGAAGAAACGGTATCAGATCCAGATGTGCACGTCGGCTTTCTGCAAGACCGAGGCCGTCCAGACGATGCGCTCGCTGGTCAAGCAGCGTCGCCGTTGGTTCCTGGGTTTCATTACCAACGAAGTGTGCATGTTGACGGATTGGCGTCTCTGGCGGCGGTATCCCATCCTCGTCCTGATTCGCTTCATGCAAAACACCATCCGCACGACCGCCCTGCTCTTCTTCATCATCATCCTCGCCCTCTTGACGACAACCAAGCGCGTAGAGGAGCTCCCCATCGGCTTCATCGCCATCTCGCTCGGCCTCAACTGGCTGCTGATGTTCTACTTCGGCGCGAAGCTCCGCCGCTTCAAGATCTGGCTGTACCCGCTCATGTTCGTCCTCAACCCCTTCTTCAACTGGTACTACATGGTCTACGGCATCTTCACAGCCGGCCAGCGCACTTGGGGCGGCCCCCGCGCCGACGCGGCGGCTGCCGATGCCCACACTACCGCGCAACAGGCCATCGAAAAGGCCGAGCAGGCCGGCGACGAACTCAACATCGTGCCCGAATCCTTCATCCCTGCCGCCCGCGAGCGCCAGGAACTTGCCCGGGCTGCCAAGAAGGGCAAGGGCAAGGACAAGGAGGCTGCCGGCGACGGCAGCAGTACCGACGATCTCAAGAAGCCTCGCCCGACACCCGTCCCCTCGACCATCAGCTCCGGCCCCGGCGCGACGCTCCTGCCCCCGGACAAGATCATCGGCCGCTTCGCTGCCCCCGAGCGCACCGCCTCCGGTTGGTTCCTGCACCCGAACGACTCGATGGCCAGCATCGCGGCCACCGCCCGCAACGGCAGCTACTACAACCACCCGCACTATCAACAAGCCTACCCGGGCTCGTACCTCTCCACTGCCGACGGCAACGGCATCACGGCCGACCCCTCTGAACTCAAGCCCCCATCCTTCCTCTCCCATTACCGCCGCGACTCCATTGACAGCACTATCAGCGCACAAACGGGCATCTCTATGTCGATGTACATGCCCCAGCGTGTGGAGAACATCATGGGCGAAGAAGACCGCAAGAAGTACGAGCTGGCGATGCAAGCGCAGGCACACGACTCGTACCATTCCGCGTTTAGCGCCAGCGATCACGCGCTGCATCGCTGGAGCGAGTGGACACCGCTCCATGGTAGTGGGGGTGTTGGCACGAACGGTAGTGGTCATGGCAATGGCCGTGATCGCTCGCCTCAGGGACGGGTGTATGAAGTTGGATCGGAGCCGATCGATTCGTTGACGCCGCCATCGCCGATTCCTCCTCTGAATGCTGCGGTAGGCGGGACGCATGGGAGGAGTCCATTGAGTAGGGCGAGCTGGACGAGGACGTCTAGCGTTGAGGATGTGGAAAGGGAAATTATGGGTCAACAGCAGCAAAGTCGTCCGGGGAGCTCACGGTCTGCGAAGCAGAGGTGATGATCGCTTGATTTAAAAATGAAGGTGGCTTGGATGTTGAAGGAAAGGAGTGCTGGTTGACGGTTTTTTTTTTTTGCTTTCTTTTTTCCTGTTTGCCATGATGGGTACTTGTTTGTGAGGATCATCGTCGATTCTTGAGGGGGGTTGTTGGCTATCATGCCGTCCTGCGTTTTGCCTTAGAGCTCTGAGAGGGGGGAGGTTAAGTGAGAGATACCATTGTGGCATTTACACAGCATACAGACTACCTATCTTAGACTGCGTCAGCTACATATGTCTCGGTTGTACAGTACAGAGTAGAAAAAAAAAAAAGGATGGATAATGATTAATCATGGTGATAGGGTTGGATTATGGGTTAATGTAGGAGTCAAATGGCCGGAATATAAGCTGGTGTTTGAACAACTGTTCCTTTTGCATGTGTGACTTGAACTTTGATGTCCTGATGTAAGCTGATATAACTGATGACAAAAAACAGGTTGAATCTTCTTTGTCTTTTGATTGGAACCTCATAAAGTCTTAAATTGTACTTTGTACAATGCGAAGCACTGCCTCTTGGCTGATTTCCGAGATTGTTTATTTTATTTTCATTATCTTATACATTTCTTTATTTATTATTCCTACTGGGATCGGAGACGACCAGATCTTGTTCCAAATAACTCAGCTTTTGTGCTCAATGAGCTGACTCTGAACCCATTGCATCCCTCGCATGGAGATTTTTCATCATGATTGTTAGCGTGCTCTTATTTTCACGACGTCTCTCTCCAGCCTGGGATATCGCTGTCAGCTTTCAGCCTTCATCCCCGACAGATACCTCCAGCTCACCTCAGAAGTCAAACCTCTTTTCTTGTGAGTTCCATTCCAATTCCCCGCATCCAGTTTCTAGGAGTCTAAGAAACAGAAGGAACATCGCTCAAAAAATCGGGCCACGAACGGCTCACCTTGTCACTTCATCTCATCCTCGGAGCAGCCTCGCACAACATGCTTTGTGCCAATCGACATCAGTTGAGTCAACCACACAACATCCTTCCCGGTTTCATGGCAGCAAATGGCAAGAAACAGCCAGTAGGAAGCCGTAAAATAATACGAGCATACTTGGACATACTGACCCAAGACCGCAAGGGTAGCAGCCATTATGTCAAGATATGTCAGAATATGGCAACGCTGAGTCCTTCACGAGTCCTAGGCCCCTCTATTTTGGCACCTAGTGGTCCTCCAATCGTCCTCGCTGGCCGGTAATTACAGGTTTTCTTACGTATTAGCCCAATTGCTGTGGGTCCACGGCGGCTGGGCATGACAAACAACAGCCTGAGCTCGCTGCAGGGCGACATCATTGTCTGCCGAAGCCATTGGGCATCAGCTGTTGGTCGCTTTGTGACAGTCTAGAAGGCTCGGGAAGGCTCTTTTTTGTCCACATCTTTTCGGTTGGTGTTTTGTTGGTGTGCATTTCCTTTACGCTCTTATCGCATTGTCCGATGTCCATGTGTCTTTGATGGGCTTTGTCTGAATCCACAGCCCTTGTTGACCTGGAACAGATGGCGGGGCAGTTTCAGCGTTGCAGTCTCTCTGCACAACAGTCGCGGCGGGGCCGGGACTTGGCTGGTCCCAGAGACGTGTTGTCTGGCCTGCGGCAAACTGATTTTTACATAAAAGTGGGGTGATAGAGCTACCAGGGTGTGTTTATAGTGATAGTGCGGGCGGTGAGGCCTCTTATCGGTCTTATCACTTATCGGTGTGCCCCTCGATCTCTAGTCTCACAGGGATCCGATGATGCAATGAACAGACCGCACACGAAGCCAGAAAGCCGGAACGTGCACATCGAGGGTCTTTGGCCAAGTGTAAGCCCAATCAATGTAAAAAAATGTAGAGTCTCCTAGAAATTGAGTCTCTTCAAAACCCAACAACACGGGCAAACATCACTAGGCAGCCTGAGGTTTCACAGACTCAGGCCGGGCTGGCGCGGGGCCAATCGAGAAGCTTCTCCAAGCTTCTGGGCCACTCTTAGCCCCAGGATGACACCCGGGTGCGGGGCTAGACGACGGCTCCATAAGGCCCCATGGAGGGGCGGACTTCCCCCCTCTGAAGAGTCTGAAGCGCAGCCTGTTGGGCATCTTGCTGGGTTTCCTGGCACTGAATTTTTTTTATTTTTTTGTCTTCAGGTTGCCTGACTGGTTAACTGCCTAGGTACCGGTAGCATCCTGCACTCCCTCTCTAATCCCGCTTTTTTTTTTCTCACCCTGCGACTGAACTGCCAGATTTGCGTCTGAGCAGAACTCGAGCATCTGATCCAACTCCCCTCACTTAGAACCCTTCACCACTACCCCTCTACATCCGTACATCGGCATCCCGCTGCTAATCTCGACTTCGGCTGGTAAGCACACACACACACACACACACACACACACACACACACACGCACGCTGCCACATCCATTGCCCCATTACCATCTATCGTGACTTGTCGTGCCGAAGAAGCTCAGTTCTGTTTACACGAGCCGCTGTTCTGTTCTATTAGGTTTTTCATCTACCGTCGCCGTTCAACATGTCGGTCGTCGGTAAGTTATGCTCCTCTCAATATTTCCCTCTTGACCCCTTTGCCCTTGTCGTCGTCGTCGTCGTCGTCATCGTCGTTCCCCCGACTGGGGCACCCTCGTCGCGTGTGCCCCGCGGGGCTGATGCGCTCAGATATACCCTTGTCTGAGGTCCGGATCGCGATCTGAACTCTCTGCTGACCATTATTTCTTCCCGACACAGGTATCGATTTCGGTTCCCTTAACACCGTCATCGCTGTTGCGAGGAACCGGGGTGTCGATGTGGTATGTAGGATGACATATCCATTTATATTCCGTCCTCTTGGAAAGTCGCTATTTCCGGTCGGATACAGTGCTGACAACCGACTCTGCTCTAGATCACCAATGAGGTCTCGAACCGGGCAACCCCGTAAGTATTACTCGAACAACAAAACTCTTATTGACAACAGCATCGTCTAACCATATCATCACTCTTGCAGATCCCTTGTTGGCTTTGGCCCCAAGTCCCGCTACCTTGGTGAGGCCGCCAAGACCCAGGAGATCTCCAACCTCAAGAACACTGTCGCTTGCCTCAAGCGCCTGATCGGTCGCTCTTCGAAGGACCCCGATGTCCAGATCGAGCAGGGGTTCATCTCAGCGCCGCTGATCGACATCAACGGCCAGGTCGGCGCTGAGGTGTCGTACCTGGGCCAGAAGACCCAGTTTACTGCCACCCAGCTGGTTGCTATGTTCCTCACCAAGATCAAGCAGATTACCGCCAATGAGATCAAGCTTCCCGTTTCCGACGTCGTCATCAGCGTCCCTGCCTGGTTCACCGATGTCCAGCGCCGCGCTCTGATCGATGCCGCCGAGATTGCTGGTCTCAAGGTTCTGCGCCTGATCAACGACAACACTGCTGCCGCTCTTGGCTATGGCATCACCAAGCTGGACCTGCCCAGCGCGGAGGAGAAGCCGCGCCGTGTTGTCTTCGTCGACATCGGCTACAGCGATTTCACCGCTTCGGTCGTCGAGTTCCGCAAGGGCGAGCTCGCCGTCAAGGGCACTGCTTGGGACCGCCACTTCGGTGGCCGCAACTTCGACCGCGCTATCGTCGAGCATCTCCACAAGGAGTTCGAGGGCAAGTACAAGATCGATATCTTCAGCCGCCCCAAGGCCCTCGCTCGCGTCTATGCCGCTGCCGAGAAGCTCAAGAAGGTCCTGTCGGCCAACCAGCAGGCCCCGCTCAACATCGAGTCGCTCATGGACGACATTGATGTCCGCACCATGATTACCCGTCAGGAGTTCGAGGCCATGGTTGAGCCTCTCCTGAACCGCATTCACGTCACTCTTCAGCAGGCTCTCGACGACGCCAAGCTGACCAAGGACGACATTGACTTTATTGAGGTCGTCGGCGGTGGCAGCCGTGTTCCTGCCATCAAGGAGCGCATCCAGTCCTTCTTCGGCAAGCAGCTGTCCTTCACCCTCAACCAGGATGAGGCCATTGCACGCGGCTGCGCCTTCAGCTGCGCCATCCTATCTCCCATCTTCCGTGTCCGTGACTTCACCGTCCAGGACATCATCAGCTACCCCATTGAGTTCGCCTGGGAGAAGGATGCCGACATCCCCGATGAGGATACCAGCCTTACCGTTTTCAACAAGGGCAACGTCATGCCCTCGACCAAGATCCTTACCTTCTACCGCAAGCAGCCCTTCGATTTGGAGGCTAGGTACGCCAACCCGGAGATGCTTCCCGGCAAGGTTCCCCCCTTCATTGGCCGCTTCTCCGTCAAGGGCGTTAAAGCCTCCGGTGCCCCCGATGACTTCATGATCTGCAAGCTCAAGGCCCGCGTCAACATCCACGGCATCCTTAATGTGGAGAGCGGCTACTACGTCGAGGACCAGGAGATTGAGGAGGTCATCGAGGAGAATAAGGAGGAGAAGAAGGAGGAGAAGAAGGAGGGTGAGGAGCAGCAGCAGAAGGACGGCGACGTGAGTCTACCCGGTGCCCCCCAGAGCGTGATATCGCCATACTAATTCTGTCTGACTTTGCAGGCCATGGACACGGACGCGCCTAAGGAGGAGCCGCCGAAGCCCAAGACCCGCAAGGTCAGGAAGCAGGTCCGCAAGGGCGATCTCCCCATCGTGAGCGCCGTCCAGTCGCTCGACCCCCAGACCAAGGCGCTCTGGATGGAGA
The DNA here is from genome assembly GCF_000221225.1 of Thermochaetoides thermophila DSM 1495. Classification (NCBI taxonomy): domain Eukaryota; kingdom Fungi; phylum Ascomycota; class Sordariomycetes; order Sordariales; family Chaetomiaceae; genus Thermochaetoides; species Thermochaetoides thermophila. The sequence goes on from NW_006383032.1 coordinate 3,312,150, forward strand.
AGGAAGGCCAGATGATCGCGGAGGACAAGCTGGTCGCCGAGACGGAGGAGAAGAAGAACGAGCTCGAGACCTACATCTATGAGCTGCGCAACAAGCTCGACGACCAGTATGCCGAGTTTGCCACTGACGAGGAGAAGGCCAAGATCCGCGAGAAGTGTGATGCCACTGAGGTAAGCCTTGCTTATTCTGAATCTGCTTTGCCTAACTGTATGCTGACGGCTCCCAGGAATGGCTCTACGACGAGGGTGACGACACCACTAAGGCCGTGTACGTCGCCAAGCTTGAGGAGATCCGCGCGCTGGCCGGCCCCGTCGTGCAGCGCCACTTCGAGAAGATGGAAGAGGAGCGGCGCGCCCTGCAGGCCAAGCTCGAGGCCGAGCGCGCTGCCAAGAAGGCTGCTGAAGAGGAAGCGGCCCGCAAGGCGGCCGAGGAAAAGGCTAAGCAGGAGGCCGAGGCTGCCGCTGCCAACCCCGATGCTGCCGCCAATGGCACCAAGGATGAGGAGATGCCTGATGCGCCGGCTGCTGGTAAGGCCGAGGAGGGTGCCCAGCAGCAGGGTGAGGAGAAGCAGCAGCAGCAGCAGCAGCAGTAAATGGTTGATTGATTGATTGATTGATTGATCGGGGATTTAAGGGAGGACATAGGGATGAAAAGGAAAGGGAAATGAACATATAAACGGAAAGGAAAAAAGAGATGATATGAATGGCTGGGATGAATTCCGTCCCAAATTCTATTTGCACCGCACCTCCTCCCCCCCCCCTTTTTTTTATGACATGATAAACTTCCTTTTCTCTTCCTCTTTGGTGTTCGTTTCGCGCTTTGAAGGGGTCTCTTCTCTTTTCGTGGCACATGGCCTGTGATGAAGCAAAGAAATGGAGGGAAAGAGGATGAATAACTTTGGTTGTTGGGGAAGGAAGAGAGTGTGGCAAACGTTGGGTGTATGGATGGATGGATGGATGGATGGATGGATTATGCTCTTTCTTCTTACATATCATACCTCTCTAGGTACAACTTACAATTAAGAAGGACTGGAAAGGGTGGTTCGATTCATTTGATAGATGGGAAGTTCTGTACTTTCTTCATCATCGTCAGTTTGCGCTCGTTTGTTGCTGGTGATGTGTTACACGATGATGATTGAGATGAGGACCAGAGGAGGAGATGGAAGAAGAGATGGAGGAGAGATAAAGCAGTGGGAGGGGAACGAGCATGCCCTGAATAGGGCGGACAAATCATAGAGTTAAGAGTCTATGGCTCGGCTCCAGATACAGTGCTTCTTGAAGGAGGATAGAAGGACGCTAGGTATGGCACAAAGAGGGTCTGGGTCTGGTAGGTGTTGGGATTGGAGGAACTCTCTGGGTTGACCTATGACAGGATGTACTACCTTAGGTAAAGCTGGGTTGGAGATAAGAAACTTGGCAGGTGGACGTTCATGCCTACCTAAGTAACATAATACAATGCAGAGTTTGATTCTTAGCTTAACAGTTATGCAACACTGCCGGGTCACCTATTCGTCTAATGGTTCCCGAGGTCCTGGCTGCTCTCTCGTCGTTTACCTGTAGTGCAGAACCTGATGGGGGAAAGAAAAAGCTTCGGAAGGTTAGACTCTTATGTAGTTGTGCAATTCCACAGACTAGCTCTTAAGTTGACACCCCCAAAGTATTCTATCTATAGCCAGAAATGTGCGAAATCTTGGAGCTTCTTCATGAAACTGTAGGTGGTTGCCAAAGATCGAGGGCGTCTGGTGCTTTTACCACGTGATATATCACGTGTTGCCCCTCCAAACATTGCGGGTACTCTATCAATTGCATGGAGGTGATTGGCGGCAGCAGCTCCCTCTCAGCGGATTGACGTTGCTCGGCATCAAGGACTCCATTAGGAGCAGAGCAGCAGCAGCAACAGCTCGAAGCCGCCAGCAGCCCGCAGCCAGCAGCCAGCAAGGAACGAGCGAAATTCCGCTCTGCGGTTGCCAACCCAGAATTTACGACTCTGACGACGACGACGACGACGACGACACGCCAATTGACCCGTCGCCGCCCATAATTCCCTCCTCTCTTAATCGAGCCCAAAAAGACCCGAACAAGTAAAAAGAAGTCCATCAACCAAATAGAGAAAAAAAAATGCGCGCCACAACCCGTCTCCTCGCCGTCGTCCGCCCGGCCACCCAGGCAGCCGCCTCCTCGGCTTCCAAGGGCAAGTTTCTCGTCCCCGGCGCGCCGACCGGCCTCACTGGCCTCGGCACCCACCCCTCGCCCCGCTCCGCCCTCCTCTACCTTTACCACTCCACCCTCGAGAAGTTGAAGCAGATTCCCGAGCACTCGGTCTACCGCCAGTCGGTCGAGGCCGTCACGCGGCATCGGCTGGCGCTTGTCGAAAGCGTCGTGCCCGAGGGATATGATGCTTGGGTGGAGCGAGCAAAGAAGCTTCTGGAGGAGCATGCGGATCAGTTTGACCCCACGAAGGTTGGGCCTGAGGGAGGTGAGGAGGTGCAAGGAGCGAGGGCAGTGAAAGTGGAGAGGGACGGGAGGGTTTTTGTAGTGAGCCGGCTGCCGAAGGAGGAGGATGAGAGGGTGTTGGAGTGGGATGGCGAGGTGGACGAGGGTCCGGAGTTGGAGGGGAGTCGGACGTTGGAGGAGAAGATCGAGGGGGGGTTGGAGAAGATTTTTACGAGGCGGGATGTCAAGGATACGGTTGGGCGGGTTGAGTGGGAGCCGGAGCCGCAGTTGACGGCGGAGCAGTAAGTTTTGGTCCAGGATGAACGTTTAGAATGCGTATGCTGATGAAGGTTCTCTAGGGTCGCTGAGCTCGAGAACAAGATTGGTGCTGGCCTCATCGAGGAGGTCATCCAGGTCGCTGAGGGCGAGCTCAAGCTGGTTGATACCATGGTCAAGGCTCGGGTGTAAGTCTCCTCTACCACATCTCTTGTTGCATATTCACTGACATTCGGGTTTTTTTTTCTAGTTGGGAACCCCTCGAGGAGCAGCCGCGCCCTGGCCAGTGGGAGTACTTTGAGCGCAAGCCCTGAGCGGATATGGTAACAATCTGCTCGCTGTACTGTACATAAATTGACGGACACGGGGTTGGGTGATGGGAGGGATATAGGCCCTGCTTCGCCTTGCCTGAACCTCGGCAGGGATTTGATGAGAGAAGCAGGGCGGGATGAGGGTTGCGAGGGTGTCCTCCCTTTTCATGGGCAATACTCGGGCCAGATGATAGAAGGCTGTTGTTATGGTATATAGGTATTTATTGAGCGACCTGGTTGTGCTATGCAATGTGATTGTGATGTGGTGAATTGGTGGTGATAGGGCCCCCTTGAGTGGCGGGTCTTTCCGTGTCCAAGCTCCAGCAGCTTTGGTTTAAGTTTGTAAGAAGCGAAAAATCCTCCAAGTTCACCAAACTGCCAACTTCGTCAACTCTTTGACTGTGCGACTCCATCGCCCTCTAAAACTCTTATAAATCACATATTCATTTATTTAAATGAACTAATTACACTTGGTTTGCAACAAGGAACTTACCAAGAGGGTGTTTCTTAATGTCGCAAAGTTTTCGCCTCATCAACCCTCGCTTTTACGTATCACCGTTCATCTCTTATCTTCACAACTCGATCACCAACTTCATCTACCTAGCCATCTCAATTTACACTGTACTATCGCCTTCGAAGATCAGATCCCTTATCTTCACCAAAATCTACACTTGATACTTAATCGTATTCCCCCATCTCAAGATGGACTTCCCAACCATCCAAACCCCCTCCTCTACCAGATCCAAACGCAAGCGCTCCAATAACACAAAATCTTCCCCCGCCAACAACGAAGGCACCGATAGAGTCATAAACCCCCATTCCCACACTCCCGACACCCTCCGCCAGTTCGCTCTCGCAGGCTACCCCGCCGACGCTCCTGCCCCGGCAGAGGTCTGGCCTGGCTTCCCGCATCGCGCGCCGGACAGGAGGAGGCATTTTCGGTTCTATTATCACCCGGACGAACAGGGAGACAGGGGACGCAACGGGAAGGGGGAGGGTCGTGGTCCGAGTCGGGGGGATGGGGTTCTAGAAGGTGACCGGGAGCAGGCTGAGGGTGAGGAGGGGGATGCGGACGTGGATAGCACAACGGCCGTTGAGTCGGGGGATGATGGCCATACCTATCATCATCGTCGTCGTCGTCATCGCCGCAAATCCAGTGGCGCAAATGGATTGTCAGCAGAAGAAGACCGTAAGGCTCGCGCGTACCGTGCCCACGTCGGCTGGCTCACTACCATTCTGCGTCGGGCTTTAGCAACCAACGATTTGCCTACCGCTAAGCGCGCATTTGGATTGTTGATCAGGGCAAGTGTGTACGGGAAGCCGGTTGATCTGAGATATGAACGGCTGTGGGAGATGGGAGGAGAGATTTTATTAAGGGAAGGGGACCAGCTCCTGGAACAGGTGCAGAAGAATGATAGGGGGCAACAACAAGGGGGGGTTACCGAGGAAGCGGAAGGGGAAACGGAGAGGGATGAGGGGCAGGATTGGCTATGGCAGAATATTGGAATCGAGGCTGGGTCAGGACCGAGACAGACGTCGATGTCAAGAAGAGAAAAATGGGAACGCGAAGACCGCGTCGCAGAAGAAAGGCTGGAGAAACTGAAGGGGTATTTTGGTTACCTCGTCCAGCAGTACCCTTACTCAAGGCAACATGCGGGGAGTGCCGGACCTGTAGTCGACTTCCAAGTGGCTCTATTTGGGATTGAGCTGGAAGAAATCTGGCGCGCGCACAAGAGGGGCTTGGAAAGGTTAGACGAGGAAGCTGCCGACCCCGATGAGGAAGACCCAGAAGTGGACGAAGAAATGCCAGAGTACGACTTCACGCAAGACTACGACCTCCACGACGGTAACGATGAAGGGGTAAACCGCGACTCTTACTCACAAGACTACGACTATGCTCTCCCCCGTCACTCGCCAAAAGTTGATGACCCCCTACGAGATCTGACACCGCGAGAGCGCCGTCTCCACACCCAACGCATCACCCTCTACAAACAAACCCTCTCCCGCCTTGCCTCCCTCTCCGAACGCATGGACTCCGTAATGGAAACTCTTCCCTTCTCCCGCGACGCAGAGATGTTGCGCCTCCGGGCGATGGTCGCGCTGTACGCGGGGGATGTGGCCATCACTCCAAGGCTCACGAGGTCGATAGACGAAACAATAGAGGGACGCAGGGAGAGATTAAGACAAAGAGGGAAGGCGAGGGAGATGCTTGCACGGATGAGGGAAGTTGGAGGGGAGATGGGTGAGTTAGAGAGGATTTGGAGGGAATTAGTCAAGGAGGAGGAGGAGGAGGAGGAGAGGGAGGAGAGGGAGGAGGTTGGGTTTTGAGATGATGAGGATGTGATTTACAGGAGATAGGGACGGAAGCATTCTCAGATACCTATGTAATTGAAAGCTTGCTGAGAAATATATACGTGTTTTGAGAAAAATGGCCAATCGACCTAGGATCTATATCACCATAGCATATGCTGTCTGCATCGCCTATTCCCAACGAGGATCAACTGCTCACTTATTAGTATTAGTATTACTCCCCATGGCAAAGCACACCGTTCATTGTAGTAGTCTAGCTACCTCTCATAGATATAAGCGTAGAAAACCAGCTGCTCTTGCAAACTAATCCCTCTTGAGATACCAGATCTCACAGCTTTGTAAGGCTATGCAGTCTCATCCTACCTAAATAATTCAGAGAACCAGAGACGCAATAGGCCTACCATTACTAAGTCTCAACGTACATAAACTGACAACACCGTACCTAACCAACAGTAGCAAGAAATAAACTAATCCATGATAACCGGAAACAGATAGATAGATAACTTATCATAGCCGTCATGTCATAAATAAGTAGTCAACCTCCCCATCAGCATCATCTCCATGCAGCAACTCCTTTAACGTCCTCTTCCTAGCTATTGCAGCGAGCATACCCTCCTCTAGATGCTTTCAACTCACCCCTTTACATACCCCTCAAAACCAACCATCCCCTCTCCTCCCCATACCATACCCCTCTTCTCTAGCCGGCACTCCATACCTATACCGATGGGGCTCATACCCTCCATATCCGTAACCAGGCCCAGAGGCAGGCATGCAACTCCTTCCTGCAGCTGGAACCGGGGCCGGGATCGGAGCAGGAACTGAGGGAGTTGTCGTCTCTCCCCAGGCCCTCAAACCGTCCGAGGATGAGGCTAAGGGGCCGTACCCCCTCGGTTCACGATTTCTATCGCTGTCTAAACCCCTCTGTTGCCGCCGCCGCCGCCGCCGCCGCCGCCGCTGCTGCTGCTGCTGCTGTTGTTGTTGTTGTTGTTGATACCTCGCATGCTCCTGCAACGCATCATACGAAAACGCAGGCCGCAAGGACGGACGTTCAAAACCCCCGACTCTCTCGTCGGCTTTTAAGCCATATGCTTGAGGAGCCGTACCGGCCGACGACGACGACGACGAAGGCCAACCACGGCTCGGAGAATCAGCAGCATACATCCCCTCATCCAGACTAGCATGTCTCGTCCTGTACTGTGTCACAGGCGGCTCGGCATTATACCCAGTAGCGGCAGCACCAACACCCGCACCAAAACTCTCATATTCCCTCTCCTTGCCGAGCTTCTCACCCTCCACTGATCCTCCAACACCCACCGCCGCAGCAAGACCGTGACCAGCAGCAGGAGGAGGAGGGTGAGGGGGAGGAGGCGGCTCCCACATCGGCAACCCATCCGGCTTTGGACCTACACCCAACCTATTCCTACCATTTCCATATGTGGCAGCCAACGTCCCATTGATCCCCGTCAGGGCCCACGCGAAAACAGCTACGTCGCGGATGGACTGCATCAATTCTATTCCACATCTCGTCAGCATCACACCCCATTCACAATAGTAAACAAAGAGTCCCTCACTGCAACATACGCTCCAAAGGCGGCCCTCCTGCCGCCTTAACGCACTCCCTCAACGGCATATACTGCGGTAACAGCGGCGGACGGAAAGTATACAACGTTTCGGGCGGGAAATACGGTTCGTAGGGCTGGACGCCCCAGGGTGCGGCAAACAATCCGTTTTCATAATTGAATGGCGGCGGCGGAGGGACGGGGGGTTCGGGATCGGGGATTGGGGGGCGTGCTCTGCGCAGGACGACGACGAGGCCGTCTGAGGTGCAGGAGACGACGGCTTCGAGCTCAAAGGTTTGTGGCGGCGGGGCGACAGGCCGACGGCGACGGAGGACGGCGGAGCTGTTGGCGGGTCGGGAGAGGGGGTCGAGGTTTTCGACCGAGTTGCGACGGCGGCGGGGAGATGGGTCGTCGAGGTCCATGTCGCTGTCGGAATCGGGGCGTTTGGTTTCCTCATCGGTCATTTCAATTTCATTATCTTCTTCGTCATCCGACTCCTCCTCTTCCTCCTCCTCCTCCTCCTCCTCTTCATCTTCTTCTTCTTCTTCTCGCACGCGGGGGTTGTTCAACTCGATCCTAGGATCCTTATACCAAAACCTGAGATACGCGATCGACTCGTTCTCCTTGGCCCTCTCCAGACACTGCTCAGCCTCTTCTACACAGTTGGGCTGGATGCACTCATAAAAGGGGCGCTCGACCAGCTCGGCAGGGGTTAAGCCGAGGATCTGAGTCACAGCGTCTGTGGCGTACATGATGGTCAGGTTACGAGTGAAGCGATTGAGGATGAGGGCGGCACGCGGCTCGCGCTCCATGGGCGGCATCTTGAACTTGGGAGAGAGGTGCTCCAGCATGCGGTAGCGGGGGTCGCGGGGCGAGCTGGAGAAGATGCGACGGATACGCGGCGCTGCGAGCGCTCTCCCTGGGCACCATTAGTTGGGGGTACATTAATAGGTACTAGGGACACTCGAGGGACCATACTCTCGCTCTTTGGGCTCTCAAAGTACATGCTCGTCGAGGCGACGAGCACATTATGCACAACAGTGAAGCAGCACTCACAGGGCACCCACTGGCCCGTCTTGGACTGGATCCGGGCATAGTGCAGGACGGCAGCCTTGTCCAGCAGGATGCCTCTGCTGTGGACGGAGCGGGCAAAGGGCACTTCGTCTGGGTGAAAGTAGTCGAAGGCCGATTTCCCTTTTACCTCATCAGGCGTGTAGCCCAGAATGTCCTGGATAGAGTCGGAGGCGAACAAGATGTTGGCATCAGGGGTAAGGTCTGTCAAGTCAGCTAGAGCTGTTAAACTCTCAACACCGCTCAGCTCGTTGTAAGAAGCCACTCACTGTGAATAGTCATAAACGTTATATCTCTCGGATCCATGAGGGGCTATGCTGGGAGGGGAAAAGGGGGGGAGGGGGGGAAAAGGGCCACACAATGCTGGCTCACGATGAAGAAAAGAATATCGGTTACAACAGCCGTCTCGCCATGCGTTGATGGAGGGGCAAGTGTCAAGTTGGAGGAGCTAGTCTCAAAAGGAAGCGCCGAGCCGGACACAAGACAAATTGCTCGCGCGACGACAAGACAAGCTCAGAGAGGCGTGAGCGAAAAAAAGAAAAGGGAGAGGAGGGGGGGGGGGCGCGTGGCTCGCGAAGCACAGGAGAGAACGGCGGACGCAAGGCGCGCGCGGGTCGGGGTCGGGAGAGAAAACCGAGGGGGAAGGCTTCCGCAGCAAGCCACCCGGCACCCGTAGACGGAAAAGAAGAGAAAAGAAGCGTCTGGGGACGCTGCTGTCGGGTCGGAGAGGCCTGTGTGCGTTCTGCGAAGGCGGATTCCAACAGCGTCTGGTAACCCGAGGCAGCGTCGCACAGAGATCCCGCCGTCACCTGGGAGCGGATATATCAGGTCTTACGGGGGCGACGGGTGCCACGGATGCCACGGAAGTTACGGGCAGCAGGTTCGCAGGCTCACGAGCGGGCGGGCAGACGCAGGAGCGGGAGCAGGAGTAACAGCAGGCAGAGGACGGCGACCTAAGTTTACCGGGGCTGGCTGGGTGTTGGTTGGAGATCGTTCGCTAGAAAGCCCGGGGAGCGGGAGGGCGCAGCAGCCGGCAGCTCCCGCAGAGAGAAGACGGGAGGAGCGCTCACGAGGTTGCAGGTCGCAGGTCGCAGCGAAGAGTCAGTCAGAGAGAGGACAGAATTTTGTTCCCAGGCTTGTACATGTGTGGATGAGAGCGCGGGAAGCGTAGCACCGTCGCACTATACGGGCAATGTCTTCGGCTGTGTGCAGCGACACAGACCACACAGCACAAATGCAGCAGAGCCTAGAGGTCAGGTACCTGACTGCTTGGGCTGATATTTGCGACGGAGTAAGGGGCAACGAGACTGTCCGTATGTTTGGCTGCTTGTGACTGCGAGAGGAAGGTGTTGTACGGCCGACGTTTGTCGGTGGGCGATATGAGATCTCAGGGTGAGCCTAAGGGTTGGTCTAAAGAGTTCGAGAGAGTAGAAGATCCAGAAGGATCACTAAGAATTGTATTTCAGTCAACGGCACCGCAGATTGTATTGAAGCGATAGAAGACGGTGAGAAGTAGTGACCGACGGCATGAGTAAAGATAAAAGTGAAAACGCGATGTTGTCCGACGAGGACGACAGATGAGGGCAGCCCATGGGACAGATATTCTGATTCTGAGGGCGCTTGTCCTACAAACGGAATTGATCGACCGTGGCTCGCCTCGCCCGTCCACACCTTCGCAGACAGTCTTACAACATCAGCAACACCAACAGCAGCGTGAACCATGGTATGGACGCGACGAGAGTTCCAGACTCGCAGACGGACTCGCAGCGAGGAGCGAGGTGAAGGATGGATGTGAGCCAACGAGCTCACGGAAGCACCGGGCGCCATCCCCACCGAGCCTGCAGGGAACAGGGCCCCACCACAGAACCAACCAGAGCTCCGCTGAGCCAGGAGTGGCTCCGCGGAGCCCTCGAATCAGCGCCCGTCTTGCTCCTCAACCACGGCAGCTGCCAGGCTGCAGCCTAGCCAGTTGGGGAAAGACGGCATGTCAATCACCCTTGGCTTTTTCTTGGGAAGGGACACGACCGACCTCGAGGAAAGAGCGAGATGGAGGGATTGGATTTCTCACCTTTGCCATTGCTCTCAACAATTTCTCGATCTCGCGGAAGGAAATTGTATGTTCCGCGGCGGCGAGGCAACTCTGCGTTAGTAGAGGGGTTTGCAGCAACTTGAGAGCTGGAGCCGGAAAGCGAAAGTTAGCTCCATATCTGGCAGCTAAGAAGTATCAGGGCGATTGTCTCGCTCGTTTCCAGAAGCCCTACCAATTCAATGTATCTGTCTGGTCGGCTGAATATTCACAACTTCTGAGGACCGGCCGACACTGACGATGCGCCTGGAATTGGCTACCGAGACAGAACGTGCGTGAGCAGCTGAGGGCGGCGTCGTCGCAGTCTCTCGAGCCTTGGCAACCGTCATGGTGAGTCGACCGCCACGGTCGTCCGTCCCTGCGAGAGTGGGACAGAGACATTGTCTTTGTCTCTCAACTCGCTGAGTCTCTCTGCCCTTTGCCACTGTCGGCGGCGGCCGTCAAGGTCCAGGAGAGTCTGGCTTGGAGTCCGTTGCACGACCGGGCGCAGCATAGGTATTGCTAAGGATAGGTTGACGATATCCCCGTTGTTGGACACCATCCTTTTTCTGTTACCTTCCCTTTGCTGCCGGCTGCTGGGGACGGAGCAGAAAGACAGGCCATAGAAATTTCCGAGTCGCGCTTCTCTGCATGATCGTCAGGCCCCGGGATGCCTAGGCCGTCCGGAGATCCTGGCGCCACCCTTTGCAGCGCTGCCTGAGTCCCAAGAGGGAAGATGCAAGCGGGTGTGCACATCGCGGGCAGCAGACCAGGTCCTGTACCTAGACCAGGCCAGACCAGACCTAGGCTGGCCGCAGGGCAGGACACAGGACACACACACACACACACACACACACACACGCACGCACGCACGCACGCACGCACGCACATATTGGTGCCAGAGGGTGTCCGTCTCGTCCGTCTCGGATGGCTTTCCTGGCTTAGGGTAACCTCTTGAGTCGAGGTTGCACAGGGCCGTTGTCAGATGATGTCCGCTGATAGGCCATTCCAGGGTTTCTCTCAAGATGGGAGACCAACCCTCGAAAGTCATCACCGTAGACATTTATAGAGGTTCAAAAAAAAAAAAAACAGGGAATCATCATCGCTTTTGATGTCCCTTGATGTCAAAGCTACTCAAGCCTCACGTGGGGTGGAGCTCTAAGCCCGCGAACTTGGCGTGCCGGCCACCTGGCGTTTGGGGCAGTTCCGAAGCTTTTCGGGTGAACCCAGCCCCATTGCAAGCTCTTTATTTTTTTAAAAAAAATAAAAACAATGACGAGGACGAGGACGAGGACGAGGACGACGACTACGACGGGAACTTCCGTTGTCCTGCATCTCCTCGAAAATAGTGTGCGTATCGAACAGAGTGCTGTGAAAAAGTGGGATCCTCGGGCAGCAACACGGTTTCTGTTTTTAGTCAGGTCTCTGTCATGATATGCGAGTGAGGATTGGGCACCATGTCTGTGTGCTGATCGGGTGTTTTGTTCCGAATAAGACAAGAATTTTCTAAAACATTTCGCCCTGAATTAGGTTGCACGGGGAAACGGCAATGACGACTGTGTGAGGGTGAGGGTTGGCCGGCTGGCGGCCGGGCAGGCAGGGCGAGATGGATGAGAGATGCGGGGTTCAAGACATCTCGCCGGCTTCTCTATGAGGCTGATGGAAGAGCTGAGCTTGGCTGGTGTTAAGAGCTGAGGTCAACTTTGAATCCCCGAGGAGTCAGGGGGTTGTGGCTTGTTTACACACACAAAATTGGCTGACAATACTCCTCAACCAGTTTCCTGACTAGAGTCGAGCCGGGTTAATATCCGGGTACCGCAGGTTTATATGAAGACTAAGCTTAGACAGTGCTTAACAGAAACCAATTCTTGTCAAGTTAGACAGGGGCTTGTCATTTGGTGTTCTATGGTACATATGCTGAGAGTTGAGGTTCTATTTGAGTGAAGTAAGTCATGAAAATGTGCCAAGAAAGTTCAACTTATATCCAGGGAAATTCAACACACACTGTCAATGCACGCAATCTCGGATCAGAAATCTTCAACTTAGATCCAGTTTTCCTATCCAGAATGACACTGTAATTGATTGCTAAAGAATGTGAGTGCCTTTGAAATGCCTTCGATGTTCACTCACCCTCAAGGGCCATCACTCTCAGCTTTAACCCGCAATTGCGACGCGTCCCGTCCTTGCGCGACGGGGGACCCACTTCAATTAAGATTCAAGACAGAATGAAGCCTGGGATTGAATCTCATCCCGACACCAACTGAAAACTCAACCAAAACTCATCTCGTCACTCATAATTGAAGTATTTCCCGTAGCAACTCCGAAACCTTACCCCTGATTAAACTTCAATTTGATTCTTACTCCGCAACCGCAACATCAGCATCAAGTCAAACACAACGACACAACCTCCTTTTACTGAATCCCCCGCTTGACAGCTAAAGACCACCGTCCTGCTTGACAGCCCCAACCAGTTGTTCATCGACTTAACAATCCCGAAATCCCTCCCATCCCCTTTCCTCGGCCCCACTCTCCTCCTGTCGGGACCGGGCCGTGAGGCCGGATACCGGTGACGGCCAAGCCCTACAACTCACACAGATCCTGCAGCCTAAGTCTTTCTCCATCCTGTGATCCAGATCTCCTCCCCTCCCTCATCAACATGCCAGCATCCGACTCGGCCGAGTGGGAACTCCCCCGCTTGAGGACATCCTTCATCTTCCAGGTAGGGATCCCTCGCCCTCACTTCTGCTGGCTCTCATTTGACACTGAGGGAACTTAATCCGATGATCGGGCTTGTGTGACGGAGGAGTTGGCATGCTCACTTACTGGGAATATATGGCTAGGACGACTACAAGTATCTAGGCGACGACGGGTCTGTGAGCCAAGGTACCCAAGACCAACACCACCACCACCACCACCATATCCAGATATTCATGGGCAGGCATTATCCTTTTCTTAGTCATTAACTAGCTATCAACTTCTTGTCATGTTTAGAGAGAGGGAGCCGTGAGCCTGACTGTACTGCTGCTGCTGCTTAGATCTGGCCGAATTTTTCGATGTCAAGTTTTATCCGTATAGTCCGCCCGGCGCGCCGCCCGTATTTGCGGCTACGAGCAAGAAGCACGTGAGTACTTTCCTCATGTGCCTACGGCGATGGGGGAGCTGGGCATGCTAATGAATTGTCAAGGCGGTCATCTGCCGGCTGACGCAGACCACGGACAAGGATGCAAATCCGTGTGAGATTATCCAGCTCATTCGGGATGATGGGGTGAGTAGTCAATGAACCGTCCTCGATAAGGGCGAAGATATTGACTGTAAGATAGAATGAAGCCAACTGTGCTAGCTGCTGGTCCAAAGACCCCATCACTGACCAGCCTTTACTCTGCATCGCCGGCAATGAAGGGAACGTGAAGGTGTACAATGTGACAGAGGGCAAGCTCTACAGGGTATGTGTCCTATTCCTCGGTTCATTCTATTTGGTTCTCAACTGACACGCTCTACAGACACTCGTGGGTCACGGAGGAGTAAGTTCCAACTCATAGCTAGTGACCAAATGGGAGCTCACCTGCCCTAGGGTATAAATGACCTCGCCACATCTCCAGCCAATCCATACATCATCGCCTCAGCATCCGACGACACGACTATCAGGATATGGAGTCTTGCTCCGGAACACGAGAAGCAGCCGTGTGTATGCATTCTCGGCGGCGAGGGGCATTCGTATGACTTGTTAAGTGTGGTAAGTTGGGGTCAGGTATGAGTCTCGTAGACTGAAGCTAAGTTATGGTCCAGGCTTTCCATGACAACGGGCGCTATGTCCTGTCCGCTGGTCACGACCAAGTCATCAACTTGGTAAGTTCCCTGCTTATCTCTCCCTGGAAAAGATCTGGGCTGACATGACAAAGTGGGCTCTCCCTGAGTTCCCCAACGAACACATGGAGATCCCCATCGTCATCTACTACCCTCACTTCTCCTCCTCCGAAATCCACAACAACCTTGTCGACTGGTACTTTCCCCCCTTCCCTCCCTTCCCACCCACTCTCCCATCCCCTTCCTCTCTCTCCCGTTCCCTATTCTCCCCCCCCCCCCACCTCCCTCCTCCCCCCCTCCCTCCTCCCCCCCTCTCCTTCCACCCCTACCCCCACCTCCTCCCTCTTTCTTCCGTCCTCTCCAAGACTAACCCTCCCCCATAGCGTAGCCTTCTACGGCGACCTAATCCTCTCCCGCGCCTGCCACGAAGACACCATCGTGCTCTGGCGCATCGAAGGCTTTTCCTCCGATGACCCCATCCCGGGTCCCCTGGACGCCCCAACCCCCACCGACATGACCAAGCAAACCCGCTCCTACTTTACTCCAACCGTCTCCCCGCAGTCCCGCCCTGCAATGTTCACCCGTCTCGCCCAGTTCCACACGCCCGACTGCGGCGTACAGTTTTTTATGAGGTTTCGGATGTACCATGTGCCCGGGAAGCATCCTATTCTGGCGTTTGCCAATGCGAAGAGCAAGACGTTTTTCTGGGATTTGGCGAGGTTTGGGGAGTATGCGAGGTTCATGGCTGATCTCAAGGAGGCGCAGCAAAGCTATAATGGGAGGGTTGTCGTCGTGGATCAGGGGCAAGGGATCAGTCTTGCCCAGGCGCAGCAGGTGCATGGGCCAGGCGTGGGTGTGGTCATGAAGCCGGCTTGGTTGGTGCCCAAGAGGGTTAAGAAAGCTCCTGGTGCTGCTGGCTCTGGTTCCGGCACGGCTGCTAATGGCGGCCATAACAACAACAACAACAACAACAACAACAACAACAACAACAACCACGAAACTGGGAGTCAGCGCTCATTTTCTGCGACCAATAACCTCTCCAATAGCGGGAGGGATAAAGAATCTGCTTCCATGGTCTCTGCCAGTCCGGACCCGGACTCGCCGTTTGGGTTCTCCAGGGAGACGTTGCAGGCTTGGGCGGATATGTATGATTTGTCCAATCCGGTTGGGTTGATCAAGGCGCACAGATCGCTGGCTATCGATGGGGCGTTTGTTGGGAGGCAGGTTGGCTGGAGTCCGGAGGGAGAGTGGTGTGTAGTGGTTGGGAATGGCAATCGGGCGTTGATTTATCAGCGGTGGGGGAAGGAGAGGGGTTTGGGGAGTGGCACGCCGGGAGCTTGAGGTCAATGAGACTTGAGAATGGTTTAGTTAAGAGATGGTTTAAGTGTTGCAAGGAGGGACTATTCGTATGTTACGTGTGGGATATCCTTGCTTCTAATTAATCAGGCTACGTAGTTCATATCCCTCAGGAAGAAGATCTCTTTGCCTGGGTTCAAAGCCTCTCCGTTTCCGTTCTATAGCATCTAAACGGTCGCTCACTGTGGTTATATTCCCTATGTACGTACAACGTTCGTGCTGAATTCCGTGGTGACGCTTACTCGAAGAGCCTCTTGAATATTGAAAACTTATCCTCTCTACTTCGCCTTTTTCCTAAACCAATTGACAACATGATCTCTAACTTGCCCACATGACATGCACAAACCAACCTACGAGCCTCATACCCTAGAGTAATACCAACAATATCTCCAACGGGAGATTCAATCTTGGCTCTCTTAAGCGCTGTCGCACCGCATATTGGCATCGGGACCGAGACTCTCGCCCTGTGCCTGGCGCGGGTGCATTGTACGTTGTGGTAGTACTCATAGGGGTTGTAAACAGGTATGGGCGTCTGTCTGACAATGATGCTGTGTAAGTATAAATAAACATCCTTGGTCACGGTCATCAAATGTTGGAGTTAGTTTTGGGGGGAGGGGGGAGGTGGAGTGTGGGTATAAATGTTAAAAGGTGCTTAGGGGGAAAAATATGGGATGTGAGTCGAAGATGGGGTTGAGGACTTGACTTGTGTGCATTCTATAGAGTAAGAGACAAACTTTAAGACTTTTCTAACAGGGACATGGGGAAACTAAATAGCTTTCAAATTTACGAAACCCAAGGATGTGTACAAAGTATCCATCAGGTTGAGAAAAGAGACCCGGATAATGGTGAAGGAAAGAGATGAAATGGGTTGTGACAAACAAGTACGCAATCTCTGGACTCTGGACCCTGACCACCAAGATCAGAGACACCTGCGAGCTCTCAAGAATCCTCCCTCCTGATTGGTCATAATACCTAGCATGATCCACCCTCCGAGCTCCGCCAAGAAGGGATTTGGGCCCCACAACTGCGACCAACTGGCAACGTCAGTCCGTCGAGTAATCGCATTGCAGCGCAGGCAGCTCGAGCTTCAAGTTGACAACCTGAGAATCAAACCCACGGTCGCCCACAACCGCTGCCAAAACAAATACGAAAGCCCTAGAACCGAACATACTCCCATTCCGAGAAATCTCGTCGGGAATTAGAGCCAGAAAATAGAACTACCCCACCAAAATGGCATCCTCCTCCAACCGGCGCGACTACCACAACGTCCCCGCCGTCGACATCGACGCCGACGACGGCGACCTGATCGACCCGGATGACGGTACGCTTCTTCAATCATTTTTTTATCCTCTCTTACACTAGTATCGTGAGCTAACTTCTGCTACAGCCGACCTCAACACCTTCGACGACCCCTTAGCCGCAACCCCCACAACCAGCACCTCGCCTACCACCACCACCGCCACCCACCACCCACGCCATACCCTCTCCGGCACCATCACCACCTCCCAGCGCTCCTCCTCACAACGCCAAACCTCCGCCTCCTCATCATCTTGGTTCTCTTCGAACCCCCTCCTGCAAGGAGAAGACCGCCTGCGCCCCTACGACCAATCCACCATCGACGAGTCCGTCTGGGCGACCCTGCGCCGCGACCTTCTCGCCGTGTGGTCCAAGCTGCGCGAGGTGCTGTATCCACGGCACCTGTTCAGCGCCATAACCGGCTCCAACAACGGCGGGCCGTCACTGCGTGATGCCTACGCCGGGCTGCGAAACACCTACTTTTCCCTGCGTAGCGGGGGTGTCGCGGCAGCAAGGGAAGAGCTAGCTGGTCTAGCGGGACGGGTTATGGATGCGGAGAGGCTACTGGAGAGTGAAGAGGGCGGGATGAGAGGAGGATTGAGGGATTGGGATTTGTGGGGACCGTTGGTGTTTTGTTTGGTGTTGAGCACGTTATTGTGTTTGGAGAGTAGGGAGGAGCAGAGGGAGGTGGTGTTTAGTGGAGTATTTGCGATTGTTTGGGTGGGGATGGCGGCGGTGACGGTACAGATTAAGTTGTTGGGGGGGAATATGTGAGTTTTTTTTTTTTTTGTCCTTTCTTTATCCTTAATGTGTTTTTGGATGAGGATACTGACGAGAAACAGTTCGTTTATGCAGTCGATCTGTGTCATCGGGTACACCCTATTCCCGCTCGATATTGCTGCGCTGTTGTCGGCAGTTCGGCTGCACTGGATCGCGAGGATTCCGATTTACTTTACGCTGGTGCTGTGGTCGCTTGCTGCTGGTGTTAGCATCTTGTCGGGCAGCGGGGTTGTCAAGAACAGAGTTGGGCTGGCCGTATACCCGCTGTTTATTTTTTACCTGGGGCTGGGCTGCCTATGCTTCTTGAGCTAGCGGCGAGAAGGGGTTTAAAGGATGGAAAACACATGATTAGGGTCTGGTCTGTCTGCTGGTTGTACTTTTAGTTTTATTTTGGCGGCCGTTTGCAATGGAATCATGGGTCTTTTGGTCTTCTCATGGAGTTCAGTCTCCAGTTATTCTATCGTGAGAACTAAAGAACTGAAGCTGACATCTTCCTGATCGGATACTATGTATTGAATCACTATGTCTATAATATGCTCACTCTCAACAACATCAGCTAGCATCTCAGACGCCCTCCTTAACATTTATGCTCAAACGAAATGACCCCACC